>NC_089503.1:386452883-386638503 GCF_036850995.1 Saccopteryx leptura
TTCCTGTCGAACTTGGGGAAGGGGTTTGGGCTGTGATGGCAGGGCTGTCCCGCCCCCTGCCCCAGTCCTGGGCACACAGTGTCGGCTGGGGACCGAGATCCTGGCCTGATGGCAGGGCTGTCCCCCCCGCCCCAGTCCTGACACACAGTGTCGCCGGGGACCCAGATCCTGGCCTGAGGACTGAGGGGACGGCCAGCCCGCGGAGAGGGTGCTGGGGCTGCATGGTTTTCGCCCTGCCATTCTCTCGGGGTTTTCTTTCCCTCCTCTTTGACGTATAAAATCGCTTTCAAGTCAAAACCGTCGTTTTCTGGACTGAGCTGACTCGTGCGGGGGATGGACATGGCTGCCTCGGGCCGGGTGTGTGTAGGGGGGTATCCGGTCAGTCGGGACCTCCGGACGCGCTCCCCTGACGCCGACACCGCCGCGGAGGTTCCCTGGGGCCCGAGGGGCGGGCGCAGAGTGGGAGACACAAGGCGCGCTTTGTCGGGGCGGGGGGAGAGGGTGTGCCAGGCCGGGGCGGGCCGGCCGCGGAGGGAGGGGGGCGGCAGATTCTCAAAGGCGCCTTGTTCGCTCGCGCTCGCCCAGCGCCAGCGGGCGGCGGCGCCGCGCCTCGCTCCCGTCTCCGCGTCGGCCGCGCGGGCTCCGGGCAGACCAGGCGCTGTGCCCGCTCGTGGGGCGCGCTGGGCGCAGGGCGCCGCGGCCTTCCCGGGCGTTGCCGGCCCGGAGGCGGCCCCGTCCCTGCGTGACCCCGTTTCCCCAGACTCTTCCAACTAGCGTAGACTGTCCCGTCGTCTCTCCACTGGGTCCCTTTCACCTGCGTGCCGGGACTCCCTGACCTCACTCCTCCCCACCCCCTTTCATCTCCGGGGATCTGATCAGCCCGTCTGTCCGTCTGTCCAGGCTGCCCCGACGCCGGCTCCCTGAACCTCGCCTCTCCCCCTGACCCCTGCGGCAGCCGCTATCTATAGCCCAGTCTATAAATACCCCTGCTCCCGCCGCTCTGTAATTATGCCGGGCGGGGCGGGGGCAGTAATTACGGAGACCTGATGAGGGGGTAGAGACCCCCGGGCCCTCCTCTGCCCTCCCACTGGACCCTAAGGCCCGCCCCGGGCTCTGCTGGAAAGGGACTCTGGGCCCCCAAGGGGGAGGGCACTCTGGGCGGGGGGCTGCGACTGGAGGTCTGGGCCCTAGAAAAGGAAGGGGCTGGGGAAGAGACCGGGGCTCGCGAAAGGAGCATCTGAGGGTACGGACCACTGAGTCCCTGCCGGGAGCGGGGCAGAGCAGTCGGTGGGTCGGAGGGAGCGTTCCCGTCCGGCGCTACCTGCCCCCCCTCCCAGCCCAGGTGGAGACCGAGGGTGGGATTTCATCTCGGTGGCTGTGGGCGGGCGGTTGGGCTGGGGGCGGGGGCTGGGCCGGGGGCGGGGGCCGGGGGCGGGGTGGGGGCTCCGGGCCGCCGGGGTGGCCGGGGACACACACAAGCGGCGGCGACCGAGGCGTCAGTAGCGCCCGATCCCCGACGGCGCCTTGCTGCATGGAGCTGGGCGGCTAAGAGCTGTCGCCAGCCGACAGCCTCGGATCTCCCCGGGACCCCCGCACCCGAGCCTCACAGACCACTTGCTGTCCCCTGGCAGCCTCGGGGCGTCCAGTGCCTCCGGCGCCCTTGGGTCCCCGGGACCCGGCGTTCCGGTCGCCGACCATGGAGCGGTGCGGCCGCTGCCAGCGCCTCCTCCTGCTCGTGCCGCTGGTGCTGGGGTTGAGCTGGGCCCCGGCCTGGGCAGGTAAGAGGAGTCCCGTCGCCTGAGTCCTCGGGGCCAGGCGGCAGCTCCGCGGACCCGGGGCGGGGGGCCGCTGTCGCCTGGGGCGGAGCTGCTGCATCTGACAAGGGGGCTTGGGGGACCCAAGGCCCAGGGTGGAGGGCAGGACACCTTGGGTCCCTTGGAGCCAGGTTCGAGACCTCTTTTCTTCCTTTAAAGTGACTGGGGGTTGGGCAGCTAAGGCCCGCAGGTGAGGTCTCACCGCAGAGCGCTCTGAGTGGGGCTGGAGGCTGGGGTGCTGGGGAGAGCGGGGGATGCCCTGGCGGTGCGGTCCAGCCCGGAGCGGGCCCACGGGCAGATGCCAGTGCGGGTGGGTGAGTGGTGCGGGGACCTCTTCTGGGCTTTCCCGTCTGCATCTCGGGGCTGAGCGGAGCCCCGGAGGGTCCGCGCAGAGCCGAGCACGTAGAGAAAGAAGGGATGCCCGGACTGTTTGTTCCACTGGCTTCCCCCTCCCTGTGCCCTCCACGCTGCCACGCGGCTGGCTCTGGGGAGCAGCGGGGCGCGCTGCCAACAGGACGGCCGCTGGACAGGCCGGGATCAGGTGTCTGAGGTGGGAGCCAACTCTCCGCATTCCTGCCCCGCCCCTCCCCCTCCGGCCGGCCAGGCTCTCCTGGGACCCCGGTGTCCACAGCCCCAACTTTTTTTTTCCCTTCTTTTTCCCAGGACCCAGAATTCCTGGCTCGTAGGGAAGGCGATTTGATGTCAGAGAGCAGGGGGCAGAGAGCACCTGGGTCCTAGGCAGGCTGGAGCGAGTCTGCCCGCTCCTGGGAGCGCTGGAGTCTGATTTGCATAGAACTTGACTATTCATTTCTTCTCTGCTTGGAAGAGAAAGTGGTCAGAATAGCAGCATGAAGGATTTAGGTTAGATTACAGAAGGGAGGACTATCCAGTTGTGAGCAGTGTGCAGCTCAGAGACAAGAACAAGTGTGCAATGTCTAGACTAGGAGTCTTGAGAAAAGGGACCCTCCCGCGCGGAGGCCAGGACAGGGCAGAGGTGACTGTCTCTCATTTTGGAGCTGAGTGGGCAGAGCTGGGACTCTGTAGGGAGATGGGTTACTGTGGAATTAAAAAAAGTAAGGAAGGGGGCATTTGGGGGCCCAGAGGTAGAGTGGCGGGGTCATTAGGCTGCCAGCGGGCGCCTCTGGGGCGATGGAGGCTGGAGCCAGTGGGACGCACAGGACGTGGTTGTCATCCATAGGATGGAACTGCACTTTCCGGGGCTTGGGGGGGGGGGGCTCTCATGTCTCCCTGGCCTGGGGTCTCTGTGAGTCTCTCTGTCTCTGTCTCCCTCACCCTCAGTCTCTCAAAGCAGCCCTTGTGTGTTGGTGTTTGTGGAGCTGCCACACGCGGGGGCCAGGCTAGGGCGGGGGGCAAGGCCGTGGTTTCCCGGCTGCTGGACTCAAAGGGCCTTTTCTCTGCCTGCCCGCCGCACCTCGGCCGCCCCGCCCAGCGCTGCTCCCGAGCGCGCTGGCCCCTGCCCTGCCCCAGGCTTCTGGGCAGGTTTCGCAGGAACTTTCTTGGGGACTTTTTCCAACCTGGAGCTGATGGTGTGAGGCGTGTGTGAAGCAGGGAGCGGAGACCCGGAGCGATGGCCTCTGTCTTCCCGGGACTTTGAGCCCGGGAGGCCGAGTTCTAGGTGGACAGGGCTGGTGGCACGGGTCTGGAGTCTTTGACGCTGAGTGGCGGGGGCGGTGGGGTAGGGTGGACATTCCAGGTGTGGGGAGCTCGCCTGAGCTTTGGGCAAGGACTCTGATGGGATCCACAGATGTGAGTGTGGCTCAGGGCCCTGGGCCCGGTCTGGCTCCGCGTGGCAGCTTCAGCCTCCCCACCCTGCCCCCAGCCCGTCTCCGGCTCGACCTGGGGCACAGACTCCCCAGCCCTGGGGCACAGACTCCCCAGCCCTGGGGCACAGACTCCCCAGCCCTGGGGCACAGACTCCCCAGACCTGGGGCACAGACTCCCCAGCCCTGGGGCACAGACTCCCCAGACCTGGGGCACAGACTCCCCAGCCGCTCTCTGTTGTCTCTCTCCTTCCTCCGCCTGGTCCGAAGTATCAGCACCCCCCCGCCCCCCGCCACACACACACACACACACACACACACACACACACGCGTGCGCGTAGCAATGGCCACAGTGTGCAGCGCCCCCCGCCCCGTAGAGCTGCCCCTCTGCTTCCTCCCTGAGTGCCCCTGGCCCTCTCTGGCCCAGGGTGATCGATTGCCCAGATGTTGTTTGTGCTGGAGACCTGGGCCAGAGGCCAGAGACCCGGAGACCAAGAGATACAGAAAGGGAGTGAATGAGAAAGGGAGCAAGAGAAAGACAAGGAAAGCAAGGTGGACAGAGTGTGAGGGGCGTGGCAGGAGACGGGGAGACAGGGAGACCCACAGACGGAGGGACAGAAGGAGGAAGAGAGGCCGCGAGAGGAGAGGAGACGGGGAGACAGGGAGACCCACAGACAGAGGGACAGAAGGAGGAAGCAAGGCCGCGAGAGGAGAGGAGACGGGGAGACCCACAGACAGAGGGACAGAAGGAGGAAGCGAGGCCGGGAGAGGAGAGGAGACGGGGAGACCCACAGACAGAGGGACAGAAGGAGGAAGCGAGGCCGCGAGAGGAGAGGAGACGGGGAGACAGGGAGACCCACAGACAGAGGGACAGAAGGAGGAAGAGAGGCCGCGAGAGGAGAGGAGACGGGGAGACAGGGAGACCCACAGACAGAGGGACAGAAGGAGGAAGAGAGGCTGTGAGAGGAGAGGAGACGGGGAGACAGGGAGACCCACAGACAGAGGGACAGAAGGAGGAAGCGAGGCCGCGAGAGGAGAGGAGACGGGGAGACCCACAGACGGAGGGACAGAAGGAGGAAGAGAGGCCGCGAGAGGAGAGGAGACGGGGAGACAGGGAGACCCACAGACAGAGGGACAGAAGGAGGAAGAGAGGCTGTGAGAGGAGAGGAGACAGGGAGACCCACAGACAGAGGGACAGAAGGAGGAAGAGAGGCTGCGAGAGGAGAGGAGACGGGGAGACAGGGAGACCCACAGACAGAGGGACAGAAGGAAGAAGAGAGGCTGTGAGAGGAGAGGAGACAGGTGGGGAGCAGAGGGAGCCGTAGGAGAATAGAGATTTATAGGCTGAAAGGCAGAGCTGGGGACAGAGCGGGCAGGGGGATGGTGGCAGGTGGGCAGCGCAGGGTGGCGCTTGGGCAGAGGGGGTGTGAGTGTGCCGGGCCCAGTCTTTCCCCAGGACTCTGGTTTCCCGTCCATCCAGGAGCAGCTAATGGAAAGGTGGCCTCTGCCTTCCCGGGAGCATGAGCCCTCGGGGGCTGAGCTCTGGGCCACGCTGTCCCCTGCCCGGGCCCTCCTGAGGGTGGGTCTCCCCCCTGACCCCCGGCTCTCCTAGGTGCACCCCCTGTGGATGTGCTCAGGGCCCTGAGGTTCCCCTCCCTGCCCGATGGAGTCCGGAGGTCAAGGGGCATCTGCCCAGCGGATGTGGCCTACAGGGTGTCCCGGCCGGCACAGCTCAGCGCGCCCACCCGCCAGCTCTTCCCAGGTACAGATGCGGGCGGGGTCGGAGCACCGGCTAGGTCATGGGTGGGGCCCGAGATCAGCCCCCTGAGGGAAGGAAGGGGTGAGGGTCCTCTCCTCCACCCACTCACTCCACCTGCGTGTGTCTCTTTGGGTCCCAGGAGGCTTCCCCAAAGATTTCTCCCTGTTGACTGTCGTCCGGACGCGGCCCGGCCTCCAGGCCCCCCTCCTGACCCTCTACAGTGCCCAGGGTGTCCGCCAGCTGGGCCTGGAGCTTGGCCGCCCTGTCCGCTTCCTGTATGAGGACCAGGCCGGCCGGCCTCGACCTCCGGCCCAGCCCGTCTTCAGAGGCCTCAACCTAGCGGATGGCAAGTGAGTGAGTTGGCCCCTCTGGCCCGCCCAGCCGGCCTGCCCTTCCAGGGGCTCCTCCCTGGCCCCTGCCTCAGAACCCCCGCTCCCCAAACTAGGAAACCACACCTCACCGCCGCCCAAACGTCCATCACTTGTAGTGCAGAGTGTGGCCTTTAGAGTTCCAGTCCTCGCGTGTAGTGCCAGCCTGCACCTTGGGCAAGTGACTGAATGAGCCTCCGTTTCTGTGCTTGTGAAAATAGGGATCACAGAATCAAGAGCCTCGGGTCAGAACCTTATTTCCTGGTGCCTGGCTCACTGTACGCATTCAGTACATGATAACTCCTGCGATGACTACCGCTGTTACTATTATCATTGGCCTTACGCCCTCTATCCACTGCTCCCAGCTCTGTTGACTGTCCCCCTTCAGTCAGTCACTGGAACCTCTCCCGCCATGACTAGGTGGCACCGTGTTGGAGTGGCTGTGAAGGGCCAGTCTGTCACCCTCATTGTTGACTGCAAGAAGCGGGTCACCCGGCCCCTCCCCCGAAGTGCCCGCCCGGCGTTGGACACCCGGGGAGTGATCATCTTTGGTGCTCGGATCCTGGATGAGGAAGTCTTCGAGGTAACGGAGCAATAAGAGCACGGAGTGATTTCGGGCCCCCTCTCTCGTGTCCGCTTCCCTCTGCCCCAGCCACTCACTCTTCCTTTTGTGAAGTCATGTTCCCATGTCCTATCCTTGGGGCTAATTTTCTCTGTGGGAGAACTAGGTCCACTTTGATGGTGGCCACTGATATGACAGGACTGTCCACAGCTACTTATTCTGTCACTGAGTCTTTGTCATTCAGTCTTCTTCACTCTGCCCATCCGTCCACCCACCAATCCATCCAGCCGTCCGTCCATCCACCCACCCATCCTTCCATCCACCCACCCATCCATCCATCCATCCACCCATCCTTCCTTCCATCCATCCATCCATCCATCCACCCATCCTTCCATCCTTCCATCCATCCATCCATCCATCCATCCATCCATCCATCCATCCACCCATCCTTCCTTCCATCCATCCATCCATCCATCCATCCATCCATCCATCCATCCACCCACCCACCCTTCCATCCATCCACCCATCCATCCATCCATCCACCCATCCATCCACCTATCCTTCCATCCATCCATCCACTCATCCATCCATCCACCCATCCTTCCATCCACCCACCCATCCATCCATCCACCCATCCTTCCATCCATCCATCCATCCATCCACCCATCCATCCATCCATCCATCCATCCACCCATCCTTCCTTCCATCCATCCATCCATCCATCCATCCATCCATCCATCCATCCATCCACCCACTCATCCTTCCATCCATCCATCCACCCATCCATCCATCCACCCATCCATCCATCCATCCATCCTTCCATCCAACCAATCTATCTACTCATCCATTCACTCACTCATCATTATTTTCCACCCATCCAATTGCACACTCACTCACCTGCTCAAATGTTCAGATTTGTATCCACTCATCTGCCCACCCTTGCCCTGCGCAGCTACTCCCTCCTTTGAACCACTTTATCTATTCATCTGTCCTTCCATCCATCTATCCTCTAATGCATACATCCATCTATTCACTCACCCACCCACCAACCCCACCTACCTCAGCACGTAAGGATGCATGCAACCGTTCATCCAGCCATTCACACACCCCTCTCCTCACCTGCCCCCTCGCCATCCACCCGTTCGTTCACCCACCTACTCTCTCCCATACGCCTGCCTACCCGCCAGGCTGTTTCTACCTGCTCTGAACCTCCCGTTCATTTATCTACCACCAATCTGTTCGTTCGTTCCTCCATTCATTGCACCGTTCATCAACCTTCACGTTCAGTCCTGCACTTGAGATCCCATTCATCACCTAACCCCAACTATCCGTCCATCCGTCCACCCATCTGTCTGTCCGCTCAGCCATCCACTCATCCACGCGCCCCCCCCCCCCCCCCCGCCAGTTGCTGTTATTGGAATCCACGTTACTCAATGCCAAGGGGGAGAACAGAATAATACAAGGGTTCTCTCATTCCAAGGAGCTCCCTCTCTGCTCTGGAGGTGGGACAATACCCCCGGATTACAGTACAAGGCAGGGTGTGTTAAGCACCGCCTATGAGCACAAGTAAAAGCCATTGACATTCTGAAGTAGTTTCCCCTTTCCTAAAAGTTCTGAGAATCCTCAACGTTACTGCCAGTGGAAGGTCAAAGCAACTAAGCCCAGGCTACTGTCTCCAGAAGCCCCCATGAAAGGGCTCAAGCGTTGCCACGGGGCGGGGGGCACTAGCAAAGAGTATTGAATTTAGAGTTGGACGGTGTGAGTTCTACTCCTGATTCTACCACTACGAGTGTCCTCAGGCCAGTCATTGGCTCTGAGCTTTTCTGAATGAAATGTATCTGAAAAGTGGGCATAGAGATCCTTGTACTAATGACTTTCCCAGTTGTGAGGGTCCAATGGGAAATTGAAAAGGACACATGGGGGCTGATAATGACCTCCCATTATATATATAGTGTGTGTGTGTGTGTGTGTGTGTGTGACAGAGACAGAGAGAGAGTCAGAGAGAGGGAAAGATAGGGACAGACAGACAGGAAGGAGAGAGATAAGAAGCATCAACTCTTCTTTGTGGCTCCTTAGTTGTTCATTGATTGCTTTCTCATATGTGCCTTGACCGGGGGGCTCCAGCAGAGCAAGTGACCCCTTGCTCAAGCCAGTGACCTTTGGGCTCAAGCCAGCAACCTTTGGGCTCAAGCCAGCGACCATGGGGTCAAGTCTATGATCCCACGCTCAAGCCGCCAGTGACCCCGCATGCAAGCTGGTGAGCCTGTGCTCAAGTCGGATGAGCCCGTGCTCAAGCCAGCGACCTCCGGGTTTCGAACCTATGTCCCGTTCCGATGCTCTGTCCACTGCGCCACCGTCTGGTCAGGCTCCCATGATATAGTTTTATCTAGGATTGGCCTCCTCAGACCCTTTGTCCCAGATCACACCCTATGTCTCTCTCCGAAGAAGCTGTCTCTGCTTCCCTCCATGGGCGTCCCTCCCTCGTGTCTTTGCAGGGTGATGTCCAGGAGCTGGTCATTGTCCCAGGGGTGCAAGCTGCCTATGGATCCTGTGAGCAGAAGGAGCAGGAGTGTGAGGGGGACCGGAGGGAGAGGCCCCAGAAGCCGCAGTCTCACAGAGCCCAGAGGTCCCCAAAGCAGCAACCATCCAGACTTCATAGGCCCCAGAACCAGGAACCCCAGCGGCAGGTGAGGGAGCTGGGCCAACCCCACCCTGCAGCACACGCCCCAGGGAGGGAAGCCAGCCGGCCGTCTCCCCGGGGGGACCCCCCAGTGTCCAGAGCAGCCGGCCATCTCCCGGGGGGGACCCCCCAGTGTCCAGAGCGCCGCACCCTGTTTTACGCTCCTGTTGTCACCAGAGCCCCTTCCCAGCCATACCTCCCTATTCCCAGCCTGCACACCCCAGTCCTCATTCAATGAACTTTTTATTTTCATTCAAAAAATAAAAAGAGTCATTGAGAAGAATTCGTGGCTGGGAGCTGTGTCCCCTCCTTGTGCCTCCTCTGCCAATCTTCCTGGCCTGTGTTCTTGGGGGTCCCATCCTTTCCTCGAATTAAGAGATTGGGAGAGAGGGTGGAGGGTGAGACTCAGGGACCCAGGATGGGAGGGCAGAGTAGGGGGAGAGACAGAAACCGGAAGAAAGTCGTTGACCGTGTAAGGCTGAGGAGAAGGAGGAGGAGGAGGAGGAGGAGGAGGAGGAGGAGGAGGAGAGGAGGAGGAGGAGAAGGAGGAGGAGGAGGAGGAGGAGGGAGAGGGAGGGGAAGGGAGAGGGAACCCCGAGAGAGAGGTGTCTGTGGAAGGTGGGAGCAGGGCCGTCTCGGCCCCCTGCACACAGCCGTGCCAGCTGAGGGGCTGGCTGTGCGGAGAGAAGGGCAGGGGGCCTCTGCAGTGGGTGGCTTCCCGAAGGTCAGGTGACAGATAAGATCTGGGCTGGGGGTCTGTCTAAGATGGGCATGTCAATCTCTTAATTGTGTCTGCTTCTGTCCCACATGTGGGGCACCCCCCCCCCTTTCCGGCCTCTTCCCATCTCTCTCCTCCTCTCCCCCCACCTCTCCTTTCACCCCAACGCTCTGTTTCCCACCCCAACCCCACGCCTTCTCCCCTCCTTCGCTGCCCCCCTTCCCCCCACCCCTTCCTCCTCGCCCCCCCCCCCCATCCCGCCCTGTCCCTAACCCCAGCCCGTGGAGTCTCTCCACTATGACTACGAGCCCCTCTATTACGATGGGATGACTGCGGGGACGACCCCCGATTACCAGGTAAACTCGAGGGACCCCCGTCCTCTCTCCTCTTCCTCCCCCCGCCCCCCCGCAAACGTGGGTGACACTGCGTGCTAGGAGAGACGCCATCCGTTTAGATTACGGCAGTGTCCTCACGGCCCCCACCCGTGTCTCTCGCTGCAGCGGCCGCGGCGCCCCGGCCACAGGGCGCCCCCTCCCCCCAGGGGGCGTCGCGCCCCGCCCCGAACGCCGACCCCGCCCGCCAAGAGGCCGGCCGGCCCGCAGGCGCCCCCCTCGCTGGGCCGGAGACCCTCTCCCGCGGGAGGCTCTGGGCCCCGGCGCCCAGCGCGGCAGGCAGCTCCCCCAGCCGCCCGGGCCCCCCCCAGGACCAGGGGCCGCGGTTCCTGGCAGGTAGAGCCGGGGCATCCAGATCTCTGCCCCCCAACCTCTGGGACCGCGGAGAGTCTCGCTCTCCCTGAGCTGTCCCCCCTTCCAGAGGGGCCGCAAGATCTGAGATCCCCCCCCCCGCCCGCCCCCAGCGCAGACAGACACCGCCCTCGGGGGGGACGCGCGCTGCTTCGGCTGCTCTGCCCACCTGGCTAACCTCTCTCCCCCCCCCACACGCCGCTCCCCCCCCTCGGGGTTAGTACCCCACCCCAGGCGAAGAGGAAGGCGTTCTGGAGTCCAGCCCCTCGCCACGCCCCGAGGAGGTAACTCCGTCCCCCACGCGCACCCCAGGCGGGGGCAGCGGGTGTCTTCCTGAGGAGTCAGCCCCTCTGGCCGGAGGGCTCTTCGTCGTGTCCATCTATGGCCTCTGTCTTCTGGTCACTGCAGACCAGCGGGTCTGCCCGTCTCTCTCAGTCCAGCCGTCTTCTCTGGTGTCCACGTCTCCTTCTGTCCTTCCTCTTTGACTCCGGAGTCGCCCGCTCTTCCTGTCGGTGGCATCCAATGGTTTTACTCCCTGTGCCGTGTGCCGTGTGCCTGCTCCTGGGAGCCGCTTTCTGTCCCGTGCTGTCCTTCCTTCTCGCCCACCCTTCTTTCCGTCCGGCTCCTTGGCCCTTTCCTGGGCTCCGTTGTCTGTCGTGATGTCCTTGGACTGTCCGCTCTGTGTCCAGCCCTCCGGCCACCCCTTCTTGTTATCCACCACTTCTTCCTACCGAGTCCATTTTCTGGGCCTCCCCCCGCCACCCCGAGTTGGGGTCTCTGATGGCCGTCACCTTTCGATACAGTGCTCTCCCCTTGCTCTTCTTGGGAGGAGAAACTCCGGTCCCAGTGGCCCTCGGAGTCCTTTGGGCTAGAAGTCGGCACCCCTGGGGGCCAGGGAGAAACTCCTCTGGGCCCTAACGCCCCCGCCCACCCCTCTCCTCCCCACCCCCACCCCCGGGAAGGAGCAGACAGATCTCCAGGCCCCCTCCACAGCCGACAGGCTCCCGACAGAGGACTATGGGGAGGGTGGCACAGACCCCCCCGCGGGGCCCTACGATTACACCTATGGCTATGGGGACGATTACCCTGAGGAGACGCAGCTTGGCCCTGCCCTTTCTGCGGAGACAGCCCACTCGGGAGCCGTAAGTGACCAACTGGAGCTCCTCTTCTGTGCTTGACCCCCCCCCCCCCCCCGCCGCCGTGGGAGCTCCAAGCATTGTTTCCATTGTTATTTCATTTTATTTTTCCATTGATTTGAAAGAGAGAGAGGAGAAGGGTAAAGAGAGAGAGAGAGAGAAGCATCAATTTGTTGTTCCACTTAGCTGTTCCGTTAGTTGTGTATTCGTGGATTGCGTCCTGCACCTGCCCTGGCCAGGCTCGCACCCGCGGCCTCAGCGGCCTCAGCGTGCAGGGATGACGCTCTGTCCGCTGAGCGGCCCGGCCCGGCCAGGGCTGCTTCCTGCTGTCCTTCTTCATTACTGTCTGTCGGCTGTGAGCTACTTCCCACCCGTGATTCGCCATCATCTGTCCACCTGCGATGTCTGTGCTGCTTGGAAATATTATTTCTTGCCTTCCCTTGCCAAATGGCTTACTTTGTGACTATGGATCCTTCAGCCCAGGGAAATGGGATTTTATTTTATTTTTTAAAAATCTTATGGCCACTTCCTGTCTTCTTTGGCCATTTCGTACCTCCGTCAGGCTGGATTTCGCGAAGCTCTTGGTCCATGAACGCATACCTTGTGTCCGTTTTCTGTGTCTCTGTCGTTTCTTCTTAGTCAAGACCGTTTCTTATCCATGTTGCTGCTCAGTGATCTAGTTCCCTGTGTCACGGCTTCTACCCTACAGGCCACCGCTCGTCTGTCCCTCCCTGTCTTCCGCAGACATGCTGTCCATCTCGGTGACTGTGCCACTTGGACCGAAAGGGGCTTCCTATTCCTATGCGGGCTCTCGCGTTTCCTGCTGTCTGTGACAATGTCCTTTGAAAACGAGCTACTTCCTGTGTGTGTCTCAGGTCATATGAACGATCCAGTGTCCATGGTGGGCCTAGATTTTTCTCCTGGTCACTTCCTGTGCGTGTGTGTGTGTGTGTGTGTGTGTGTCCTCGCTTTGATGTCTGTGTTTTCTGGAAGAATTTTCTTTCCTCGCCCCTTGGGAGTCACGTTCTGTCTGCTTGGTGAATGCCTCCTTTTGCTTGGTCACGGTTAGCCAGGTTGTTGTGGAAGGTCCACTCTCTGGATGGATTCTCGTTTCTTGGCTGCTTCCTGTTCTGTTCGCCGTGTCCTGTTTGTCCGGTTCCTTTTACTGGCCGTGTTGGGCCATGTCGACTCTTCCTTGGCCCTGGCAGCATTTCTGCTTCCGAGTGTCTGTCTCTTTGTTCTGTCTCTCCTGAGTGCGTCCCGTGTCCTCACCCTCCCTGTGAGCGGGGTGGGGGGGTATTCCTGTCACCTTCCGCCTGCCTGCAGTGACAGCCGCCTTCTCTGCCCTGCTGCCCGCCCCCGCCCCTCCCTCCTCTAATACCACCACCTGGACCCTCTGCTGCCTCCCTTTCTGCTGCTTTCCGGGAACTTGAGGTTGACCTGCCATATGGGAGGGTTTGGATATTGATCGTTATTTCTGTTTGATCAGGGTGGAGGTAGAGGGGAGCATTCTGGAAAATCACTGTGGGGGTGGGTGGGGGGTCGTGGTGAGTGTCCTCCGTTCCCCCTGTCCTCATCTTGGCTCTAGCCCTAGAGCTGGGGGGGTGGGCATCGGAGAGGAGGCGTGGCAGAGAGGCAGCGGGTGGGCTTGGAGTGTGAGTGAGGGCTAGAGGGGGCACGCGGTGTCCTTACTGGGACAGGGACCATGGGGGCTGACCGGAGGGGGCTTGCTTTGAGACTTGAGTAACTTAGCCCAAGAGCTGTATTTTTTCAAGAATCAGCTATGGGGGGGGGTCTGAGTCCGGGAGGTCAGCGGGGACCGCCCTCCACATCTGCTTCGAGTACGAATGTTTAACCTCCAGTGAGTTTTTAACTTACGAACCCCTTGAAATTCTCAGAGAAATTTTATGCGTAAAGGCGTATACAGCATTTTCTTTTCTGAAGACTCTGTAGGTGATATCAGATTCTCATACGGATCCATGCTCCCCCCCTCTCCAAATAAAAATCTGTCCGTAACCTCGGAGAGATTCTTATTTGGTGGGTTGGAATAAGGGTTAGAAAGTTGATGGTTTCTTAATGTTCTAAGGATTCCTGGGGTCGGAGGAAGTTTGGGGGGGGATAGAATGGGGTCTTCCAGAAGAGGCTTTGGGAAGGCGGAGGGGTTTGGACTCCCGGGAAGAGTGTGGGGACCTGTCTGAAAGAGGGTCTCCCGGAGGAGAGGAGGCTGTCTTTGCTGAGGCGGACAGGGGGGGCCTGTGAAGCTGGTCTCGGGGGAGGGGTGGTGGATTTGTGGGGGAGGGTCAAGGAGGTCTCCCGGAAGACGTGTGTGTGGGTGAAGGCGGGCGTCGGGGCGGGGACAGTCCCGGTGTCCTGGCTGCTCACGGCCCCGCTGGGGGTTACATGCGTGTCTCCCTCAGGCTGCCCGTGGAGCCCGGGGGCTGAAGGGAGAGAAGGGGGAGCCGGCGGTGCTGGAGCCCGTAAGTCGCGCCGGCCCTGGAGCTGGGGGCAGCGGGAAGGGCAGAGGCGGAACAGGCAGGGGGGCGCTCGTCCTGTCGCCTCTGACAGGGACCTTTGTCTCTGCAGGGCATGCTCGTGGAGGGGCCGCCTGGGCCGGAAGGCCCTGCGGTGAGTCAGCCTGCCGCCCGTGGACCTCTGTTCTTCTCCCAGAAGCCCCCCCTATGCACTCGGCCGTGTCCTCTGCGCGCGTGCCCAGGCCTCCTTCTCAGAACCCCGGAGCGGCGTCCTCCCAGCCGGAGCCCCCAGACCCCCCTATCTCCCTTCCCGAAAGACGGCCCCCAGGAGCCACGCGCCCCTCTGACCTCTGAACACCCACCCCTGACCCTTCCTCTTTTGTTCCTCAGGGGCTGACCGGCCCCCCTGGTATCCAGGGCAACCCAGGCCCAGTCGGAGACCCGGGCGAGAGGGTGAGGGCGTGTCCTCTGTCTGGGGACAGGGGCAGGGCAGCCGAGGGACCACCGGCACCCAGCGGGTGGCACCGGCTCAGCTGTACCTCCTCGGCGGCTGATGAGGGATCGGGCGCCCGGCACGCAGACCTGAGGGCAGGCTGGTCGGGGAGGAGGACAGGCGTCTGGTGTCTTACCGGCATTTTCCTCCGTGGGGTTCGGGTGGGGTTCAGGAAGGATCTAGGGGAGTCTGCGTTTAGGAGGGTTTCCAAGTGGTGCGAGGACGCTGATGTGCCCTATCTGTTATCTCTCCGCCTCGTTCTCTCCCCGCTCCAGGGCCCCCCCGGCCGAGCAGGGCTCCCTGGATCAGACGGGGCCCCTGGCCCTCCGGGCACATCCCTCATGCTCCCCGTGAGTTGTCGTCTGGGCTCTGGGACGGGGTGATACGGGGAAGGCAGGGAAACTGCGTTGTGTCACCGAGAACCAGGAGATGGGGGGAGCTGTCTCTAAAGACCTCAGTCCACAGAGAGTGATCTTTGGGAAGGAGGGACCAAGGCCTCATCAGATGACCTAGAACCAGACCATGGATCTTCTAGAGTCAAACATGGGTCATCTAGAACCAAGCAGAAAATCCTGAGAGTCTTGGTGGGGGGGGGGAGGGAAGAGGCTGGACAGCAAGGGGAAAGGCCAGTAGTTGAGTTTCTGAGAACGTCAATGTGACTCTGGAAACCTGGTGGGAGATGCTGGAGGAGGGCTCAGGGGTGCCCCTGAGCCTGGGAGACGGGTCAGAAATGCAGGGTGACACCTCCGCTGGGAAGGCCACCTGGATTTCCTGGAAGAGAACCTGGACCTTCTCTCCTTGTCCACCAGTTCCGGTTTGGCAGTGGCGGGGGTGACAAGGGCCCCGTGGTGGCTGCCCAGGAGGCCCAGGCCCAGGCCATCCTGCAGCAGGCACGGGTGAGCAGGGCGCCAGGGTGTCTTGGTGGGCGGAGGCGTGGGAGGGTGGAAGGGTGGGGAGGTAGGTTGGTGGGAGCGTAGGGCAGGGGAGGTCTGGGTTGGTGTGGGGCCGAGGGGGAGGTTGGGGAGCCCCTGGGGCAGGACACAGGGGTCAGGAGTGAAGGACGAAGCTGGAGGAGGCGCTGGGGGGGGCCCTGGTGGCCTCTTCTCAGCTCTGCTGTGTCCCCTGCTCCACCAGCTGGCGCTCCGCGGACCCCCTGGACCCATGGGCTACACAGGCCGCCCTGGACCCTTGGTGAGTGAGTGAGGGGTGTGGGGTAGGAGGGTCTTTATCTGCGTGTGTGTGGGGGGCGGTATGGACACTTCTGAAGAGGGACCAGATCCAGAGTTATTTTGCTTTTTTGGGGGGGAGGGCTTTGAGGTGTCCATGGGGTATGTAGAGCCAACCTCTCCTCTCCCACAGGGACAACCTGGGAGCCCTGGCCTGAAAGGAGAATCCGGAGACCTAGGGCCTCAGGTGACACCCCCCCTTCCGTGTGACCCCCAGCCCAGCGCCTCCCCTCCATCCGGGCCCATTAACCCTGTGCACCCGTCTTCCCTCTCCAGGGCCCCCGGGGACCTCAGGGCCTCACAGGGCCTCCTGGCAAGACCGGGCGCAGGGTGAGTGGCCGCGTGCGGGGTGCGTGCGTGCGCGTGCGTGTCTGTGCGTGCGCGTGGGAGGTGGGGCGCCGGGCGTGGAGGACTGTCCCCCGCCTGCTCTGACACTCCCCTCACCTGCGCAGGGCCGAGCAGGGGCCGACGGAGCCCGAGGGATGCCCGGAGAACCCGGAACCAAGGTGACAGGCTGGGGCCCTGCTTTCTGGGGATGACTGAGTCCCCGGGGGTCTCTCCCCGGGTGGCCCCTCTGCACTCAGGACACAAAGGGGGGGTGAGGGATGGGGCGGGGGACAGGACCGGACTTCACGTGGGCCGCCCCTCTTTTCCCCCAGGGTGACCGAGGCTTTGATGGACTTCCAGGGCTTCCTGGGGAGAAGGGCCAACGGGTGAGTCTATGGGGGGAGGGGTCGGATCTCCAGGAAAGGGAGGGAGGGTGAGGGAGGGTCCCCGCGGGGGCTCCGTGATGAAACGGGTTGGTTCATTGAAGAGAGGGAGTGTCTGCCTGTGTTGGGGGCTCTGAGGCCCCTCTGACCTGTTCGCCCGTTTCCCAGGGTGATACTGGTGGCCAGGGCCTTGCTGGGCCCCCTGGTGAGGACGGAGAGCGGGTAAGCAGCGCTGTGGCCAGGGCAGGGGCCGGGTGGGGCAGGGGCCGGGTGGGGCAGGGGCCGGGTGGGGCAGGGGCCGGGTGCGGCAGGGGCCGGGCCGGGTAGGGCAGGGGCCGGGTGGGGCAGGGGCCGGGTGCGGCAGGGGCCGGGTAGGGCAGGGGCCGGGTGGGGCAGGGGCCGGGTGGGGCAGGGGCCGGGTAGGGCAGGGGCCGGGTGGGGCAGGGGCCGGGAGGGGCAGGGGCCGGGTAGGGCAGGGGCCGGGAGGGGCAGGGGCCGGGTGCGGCAGGGGCCGGGTGCGGCAGGGGCCGGGTGGGGCAGGGGCCGGGTGCGGCAGGGGCCGGGTAGGGCAGGGGCCGGGTAGGGCAGGGGCCGGGTGGGGCAGGGGCCGGGTGCGGCAGGGGCCGGGTAGGGCAGGGGCCGGGTGCGGCAGGGGCCGGGTAGGGCAGGGGCCGGGTAGGGCAGGGGCCGGGTGGGGCAGGGGCCGGGTAGGGCAGGGGCCGGGTGCGGCAGGGGCCGGGTAGGGCAGGGGCCGGGTGGGACAGGGGCCGGGTAGGGCAGGGGCCGGGTGGGACAGGGGCCGGGTAGGGCAGGGGCCGGGTGCGGCAGGGGCCGGGTAGGGCAGGGGCCGGGTGCGGCAGGGGCCGGGTAGGGCAGGGGCCGGGTAGGGCAGGGGCCGGGTGGGGCAGGGGCCGGGTAGGGCAGGGGCCGGGTGCGGCAGGGGCCGGGTGCGGCAGGGGCCGGGTGGGGCAGGGGCCGGGTGCGGCAGGGGCCGGGTGGGGCAGGGGCCGGGTGGGGCAGGGGCCGGGTGGGGCAGGGGCCGGGTGCGGCAGGGGCCGGGTGGGGCAGGGGCCGGGTGCGGCAGGGGCCGGGAGGGGCAGGGGCCGGGTGGGGCAGGGGCCGGGTGCGGCAGGGGCCGGGTGCGGCAGGGGCCGGGTGGGGCAGGGGCCGGGTGGGGCAGGGGCTGGGTGGTGAGGCCACGGCGCCATGTCCCCCTCCTCCAGGGCGACGACGGGGAGATCGGGCCCCGCGGGCTGCCGGGAGAGTCGGTGAGTGTCCCGAGGTCGGTCCGGTGGTGGCGGGGACAGAGGGGGCGGCTCCGGGGATGCCCGAGGGGGGACTTGGATATGAAAGGGACCCTCTTCCCTCACCCATGCCCGCCGGATCTTCCCGTCACCTGAGTGCAGGGACCTCGAGGTCTCCTCGGCCCTAAAGGCCCACCTGGTGTTCCCGGACCCCCGGTAAGTGACCGCCCCTGGCTGCTGACCTGCATCTTCCCCTCCCCCTGACTTCCCGAGTCTCTGCGGCCCTCACTGCCCTGCCTCCCCTCCGGCCGCCCCAGCTGCCCCCACTCCGTTAGGGCCTATGGTGCCAGGCACCAGAGTCTCGGAGCGTGCCCCCCCCCGCCCCCAAAAATGTTCAAGGCAAACAAACAACAACCCACAAACCACAGGCACACAGACCCACGCCCTGCGGCTCTGGGCCGGCTGTTTGCTCAGGCCTGGGTGACCTGGAGGACTGGCCAGGCGCCCCTGCCCTGCCCCCCCCTCGGGAATGGCGGGGTCTCCCGGAAACCGCAGGTCCCTCCAGGGCTGCCCCGGCCTGCCAGCCTGCTCACACCCCTCTCGTGTTTCAGGGCGTCCGAGGCATGGATGGCCCCCACGGGCCCAAAGGCAGCTTGGTGAGTGAGGGGCGTGGAGGCCCCACCCGACCCTGAGCCCCAGAGGCCCTGCCAGGGCCTGTTCCTCCTGGGAGCCCTGCCCACCGGGCTCATGCCCTCTGGGCTGCTCCTGCGGGGGCTCAGCTCTCCGCCCTGTCTGTTTCTCACCGCCTCCTCTGACCCCTGCCTGGTGGCCTGTCTGTCTCCAGGGCCCCCAGGGAGAGCCAGGACCTCCCGGACAGCAGGGCACCCCTGGGACCCAGGTGAGTAGTCCTGTCCACGCTCTGCCCAACCTTAGCGACCTCCCTGGGCTTCTGCAGTGGGTCGGACCTGAATGATGGGGACAGGCATTGAGGGTCTCAAGTCTTTCCTGCTTGTGCTGTGAATAGTGGGGTGCCGGCAGGAGGCCCTCTGGGGGGGGTCCCTGTGACTTTTCTCTCCTTGTGTGCAGGGTCTCCCTGGGCCTCAGGGTGCCATCGGCCCTCACGGAGAGAAGGTGAGTGGCTAAGGGGTCAGGGGGTGTGCAGGGGAGGGGTTGTTGGGAGGGCCCTCCGTGTCTGGCTGGGGCTTGGGCTGTGGTCAGACCTGACCCCTCTGGTGACCCCTGAACCTCCTCATCTCCCTGCAGGGTCCCCGAGGGAAACCAGGGCTCCCCGGCATGCCTGGCTCGGATGGACTGCCGGTGAGTGGGCCCCCACTTCTTATTCCAATACCCCTGACCCTCCACCCCACTGAATGACCTCCAAGGACCTCCAGTGACCATCCATACCGTGTGTCCCTTGCACTGGGAGGTCACTGATGGTGCTGATCCACGGTCCGTTGGCCTCATTGGGTCCCAGGGAAATTAGGGTTGAATGAAGTAATACAGAGGGATTCAGGGCAGGGGACCGGGCCCAGTGGTCACATTCTTCCTCCCCACTCCCAGGGTCACCCCGGGAAAGAAGGTCCCCCTGGCACCAAAGGAAACCAGGTGAGACCTTCTACACCTCCTCTTGTTCCCCAGAACGGGTTCCACCCCGACTCAGGGGTCTCAGGGTCCTTGGGATTCCCTCGTCTGGACATTCCCGGGTCACTTCATTCTCCCCGACCCCGGAGGCCCCCACAGCGGCACCCTGTGAGGACCCCTTCATAGACACCTCTCTTTCTTCTTCCAGGGTCCATCCGGACCGCAGGGTCCTCTAGGATACCCGGGACCTCGGGGTGCCAAGGTACAGGCCGTCAGGCTGGGGGGACAGGGCTGAGCTTGGGGGAACCTGGGTTCTTCGGGGCTAGGTCCTTCTGGCCCGCCCTCCATCCCTGCTCCCCGTCTCTCCTCCTGATGACTTCTAGGGCGTGGATGGAATTCGGGGTCTGAAGGGTCACAAGGGCGAGAAGGTGAGTCGTGTCCCAGCGCTGTGCTGTCCTTCAGCTCCTGGGACCCACCCCCACCCACATTCTCCGAAACCTTTCCTTTCAACCTCCCGACCCTCGGTCATCTGGGGTGTCCTCTCACCCCCAATTTCTTCAGGGTGACGATGGCTTTCCTGGGTTCAAAGGTGACATGGGTGTGAAAGGAGACAGGGTGAGTAGAGACCCCCACACTGACCCCCCAACTCCAAGTCCTAAAGACCCTCCACGGTGGCGCCCCAGCCGACCTCGTGAGAGCCCGGGGTCCCATCTCCAGCGCCCTGTACCCTTTGGGGCCCGGTCCCAGCAGGATAGCAAACCCGTGGCCTGTGTCCCTCCAGTCACGGCCGTCTCCCTGCCGCCTGGGGGCTCCCGCTCCTGCAGTAGCTTCTGGGACCCTGCCCACCCCCCTCAGCCTCTCTGGGGCCGGCCTCTCCCCTTGGGGCCCAGCCCCCCCCAGCCCCTGTCCCCCACACTCACCTCTCCCACCCTCTCACTCAGGGCGAGGTTGGAGTCCCTGGTTCCAGGGGAGAGGACGGTCCCGAGGGGCCGAAGGGTCGCACCGGACCCACTGGAGACCCGGGGCCCACTGGGCTCATGGGCGATAAGGTGAGGGGGGTTGAGGGACGGGCGTTCTCTCGGGCCAGGGAGGGAGGGGGCGAGGGCCTGGGCACTGGGGTCAGGGTGGGCACGGGCTTGCCAACAGCTGTCGTCAGTGCGTCAGTGGGAGACACCCATGCCTTAATGATGCCCTCTCTGTATGTGCCCCCGCCCCGGACACTGACGGACTGAGGGGCGATGGGAAGAAGTCAAGGGAAAGTCCCTGTCATCACGGAGAGCTCACGGCAGATTGGTGGGGACGGGCGCAGAGCCTGTCACAGGGTCCCTGGGTGCGAGGCAGAGCGCACCTGTGACCAGAGGCAGAGCCAGGGGCTCTGAGGAGGGGGCGAGCGGGGCTGGTGAGCTCAGGTCCTCAGAGCTGGCCCTCCGGGCACCCACCGCGCCAGCGCTGTGCTGACGCTTCCTGTCACCCTGGGATTGGGCACTCGTGCCATCCTGCCGTCCTGCTTCCCAGGGGCCCCCCGGGGAGGAAAGGACACTCATTAGTCGCAGCCAGTGAGGGGCGGAGCAGGGTTTGCGCCCAGGCAGCGGGGTTGCAGCATCCTGCTTTGACCTCCGCTGGACTGCTGCCTGGGCACCAGGGGCCCTGCGGCATCAGGAGGGGGTGCGCGCTGGGGCGCCGGGGGGTGGTGGTGCAGAGCGTGCGCAGAGGGCAGAGGGTTCCCCAGCTGGGTGGGGGCCTTGGCGGGCAGGTCTGGGTGCTGGGGACGGTGGAGCCGTGGTGGACAGGCAGGCAGGGACTAGACCTCAGCCCCCACGGGGTTGTGATGGAGAGGCTGACTTTAGTCCCCGGACAGAGGGGGACGTGGGAAAACCCACTGTCAGTGGGGGCGGGGGAGGAACTTCCAGAAGCCAGGCAGCCAGGGGCAGAGGGGAGGAAGGGCTGGGGTCTGTGAGGCCTCGGCCGGCAGGGGGCTGGGCCCCCGTCTTTGGATCTGTGGGTGCTCTGGCCCCTGACCGTTCCCTGTCCCTCCGCAGGGCAAGCTGGGCGTTCCTGGTCTGCCCGGCTACCCCGGACGCCAGGGCCCCAAGGTGATGTGATGCCCCGTTCGTACCCCCACCCTCCTCCCTCCCCTGACACCCGACTGCAGGAAACAGACCGACAGAGTGGTGGCTCCTAGAGAGAGTGCAGCCCACTCTGTCCACAGAGGAGGAAACAGAGTTCGGGGGGGGGGGGGTGGGCAGCCGGGTTTGGTGGGCGAAGCCCGGTCTCCCGCCAGCCCCCCATCTCCTCTCCTCACCCCTTCAGCCCCGCCTGGCCCTCCCCTGTCCTGACTTCCCAATTTTTCCTTCTCTGTTCTCACTAGGGGTCCCTGGGATTTCCTGGTTTTCCGGGAGCCAGTGGAGAGAAGGGAGCCCGGGTGAGCCGGGGCTCAGGGTGCGGGGTGCGGGGTGGGGGTGGGGCCGGGCCGCCCCGTGGGGGCCCTGGGTGACCGTTGGGGAGCCCTGGGTGACCGTTGGGGGGCCCTGGGTGACCGTTGGGGGGCCCTGGGTGACCGTTGTTGTCTGCTTCCTTCCCCCAGGGCCTGTCGGGGAAGTCCGGGCCCCGGGGCGAGCGGGGCCCCACGGTGAGTGCAGGGGCAGGGGGGCCCGTGGGTCCGGACCCAGAGGGCTGCGCTGGTTGGTTTTCCTGACTCCTCCTCCCCCCTCTTCTAGGGCCCCCGGGGACAGCGGGGACCCCGAGGAGCCACAGGGAAGTCCGGAGCTAAGGTCAGTGGTCCTGGGGGGTACAGGGCGGTCTGCCCCTCGACCAGGCTCCCCCGCAAGCCCCCCTGGCCTCGGGGAAGCCGGAGAGCAGCTCTCTGACTCAGTCTCCCCCCCAGGGAACATCGGGCGGCGATGGTCCCCACGGGCCTCCAGGAGAAAGGGTGAGTGTGACGGGCGTGTCTGGGACCCCGTCCTCCCAGGGAGTCCGAGCAGAGCGCCCCCTCTGGCCCCCCGGGAGGAGGCTGTGTCCCCCGTGCAGCAGTGCACCCCATTCTCCTGACTCAGTCACCTCTGTGTCTAGGGTCTCCCTGGGCCTCAGGGCCCCAATGGATTTCCCGGCCCCAAAGGACCTCCGGTAAGCTGACCTCTGCCCTGTGGCCTGCCCGGTTCCCTGGTTTGCCTCTGCCCCGTTTCCTTCCCTGCCTAGAATTCAGCTGACATCTCAACCCCTTCCAGGGCCCCCCCGGGAAGGACGGGCTGCCAGGCCACCCGGGCCAGAGAGGAGAAGTGGTGAGTGCTGTCCTGGTCCCCCCGACCCCCGACCCCCGACCCCAGCGCCGTCCAGGAGGCCTGGTCCCCTGACCCCCGACCCCTGACCTATGACCCCCGACCCCAGTGCTGTCTGGGAGATCCTGGCCCCTCTGACCCCCGACCCCAGCGCCGTCCAGGAGGCCTGGTCCCCTGACCCCCGACCCCTGACCTATGACCCCCGACCCCAGCGCTGTCTGTGAGGCCCTGGTCCCTCCGACCCCCGACCCCAGCGCTGTCCGGGAGGCCCTGACCCCCGACCCCCGACCCCAGCGCTGTCCGGGAGGCCCTGTCCCCTCCGACCCCCGACCCCAGCGCTGTCCGGGAGACACTGGCCCCTCCGACCCCAGCGCTGTCCGGGAGGCCCTGGCCCCTCCGACCCCCGACCCCAGCGCTGTCCGGGAGGCCCTGTCCCCTCCGACCCCCGACCCCAGCGCTGTCCGGGAGACACTGGCCCCTCCGACCCCAGCGCTGTCCGGGATACCCTGGTCCCTCCGACCCCAGCGCTGTCCGGGAGACACTGGCCCCTCCGACCCCCGACCCCAGCGCTGACCGGGAGGCCCACAGGGAGGCTCTCCTGGCAGACGGAGAGCATCCAGGCGCTTGCTCCTAAGACCCATGACCATGACTTGGTGGTGGCCCTGCCCTTCCTCCAGGATCCTGGGGCCCCTCCCAGTGTCCCCTGCCTGCCTGTGTGTCTGACTGCCCTCTCCTCTCTTCCTCTCTCAGGGTTTCCAAGGGAAGACTGGCCCGCCCGGTCCCCCAGGGGTGGTGGGGCCTCAGGTACGTCTGCCCTCCCTCCGGACAGAGTGGCCCCAGGCCCGCAGTTGGTCTCCCTACCCTTCTTCTCCCTTCTTCCCCATCAAAGGCCCCGCCCTGGCCCCCGGGGCCCCCGGGGCTGGGTCAACGCGGGGTTGAGCTCCCAGGCCGAACTTCAGTCTGTTTCCTGGGCCAGTTCTCCTCTGGGCTCAAGGAAAGGCAGTTCCCCAAGGGGACACGAGGTGTGTGGGGGTGCCCCACACGGGGTCTGCAAACCAGAGCCCCTAGGGATCCCCAGCAGCTTTGGGGCAGCGATAGAGGGGTTCTACAGGGGCCTTTTGGGGTGGCAGGTGGTTGCTTTGGGCGGACGGCGGGGTAAAGGGCCTGAGCCTGGAGTCTCTCTGCCTCTTCCTTCCCCAGGGAGCAGCCGGAGAGACCGGGCCCATGGGGGAGAGAGGTCACCCCGGCCCCCCAGGGCCCCCCGGAGAGCAGGGGCTGACGGGCACATCGGGGAAAGAAGGGACTAAGGTGAGCAAGGGGCAGGGCAGCGGGGAGCTTGGGGTCAGGGTTGGGGTTTGAGGGGGCGGGTCGGAGACCTCTGCATCCTTTGGGAGCCTGGCGGTGGCTCACCACCTCTCCTTTCCTTTCAGGGCGACCCTGGTCCTTCTGGGGCCCCCGGGAAGGATGGTCCCGCTGGGCTGAGGGGCTTCCCAGGAGAGAGAGGCCTGCCGGGCACTGCGGTGAGTGTGACCCCCACCGGACTGCCCGTGATGAGTCCCCGTGAATTCCGGCCTCCCGCGGAATCACCCCCTCCCGTCTCACTGAGCCTGTCCCCACCGCCCCTAAACCCTGCGTGTCCCCCTGTTCCTGTGATGTCCCACCTGCCGTGTCCCCCTGTTCCTGCGATGTCCCACCTGCCGTGTCCCCCTGTTCCTGTGATGTCCCACCTGCCGTGTCCCCCTGTTCCTGCGATGTCCCACCTGCCGTGTCCCCCTGTTCCTGTGATGTCCCACCTGCCCGTCTCACCTCTGTGGCTCCACATTTCCGGTTCGCAGGGTGGACCCGGTCTGAAGGGAAATGAAGGCCCGGCCGGTCCGCCTGGCCCTGCGGTGAGTCCGGGGTCCCTGGGGGCAGCAGGGCGGGGGCAGGGAAGGGGCCGGGTGCAGAGGGTGAAGCGTGGCTCCTGGGCCTGGGCTGGCGGGGCGCGGACTGGGCGCCAGGCGGCGGCAGCCGTAGTGCATCTGCTTTGGGGCTGTTCTCCCTGGAACCACGTTCGGGGGGCCCTCTGGTGTGCGGAGGCTGTGGTCCCCTCCTTGGGGTCTGACTTCATTTCCTCTCTTAGGGCTCCCCTGGGGAACGAGGTGCGGCAGGGTCTGGGGGGCCCATCGGCCCCCCGGGGCGCCCAGGACCTCAGGGCCCCCCAGGAGCTGCCGGAGAGAAAGGTGTCCCGGTGAGTGTGGGGGGCCTGGGGCGGGGTCTGTGAGCGACTGGGGTGGGGGGGTTCCCTGTGGGTGCTGGAGGGTCAGGGTCACCTTCAGGCTGTGACTCCTGTCTTCCCTTCCCGCAGGGCGAGAAGGGGCCCATTGGCCCGACGGGCCGCGACGGGGTGCAGGGCCCGGTGGGGCTTCCTGGTCCTGCCGGCCCCCCGGGCATGGCTGGAGAGGACGGAGACAAGGTGAGGGGCCCCCGGGCCCCCGGCCCCCCATTCTTCCCGGATGGGATTGCGGGTGTGGGCATGGCCCGCCATCTCTGTCTCACTACTGTCCCCAGTGTCCCCACCTCCCCCCTCTGACACCCCGTCTGCCTTCTCCCAGGGCGAGGTGGGCGACCCGGGACAGAAGGGCACGAAAGGGAACAAGGGTGAACATGTGAGTGACTCCGGCCCTTGGCTTCTGGCCTCTGGCCTTCGACCTCCTGCCCACCTGCTCTCTCTCTGGCGTCTTGGGTCTTGGTGTCTCTGATTCTCTTTCCTTCCCAGGGTCCTCCTGGGCCGCCTGGCCCCATCGGCCCCGTGGGGCAGCCGGGAGCAGCGGTGAGTGACTGACTGATGCCCGGCCCCGCCCTGTAGTCCCTGTCGGCCCACAGTTCCCTCTGCCTTGGGGTGGGGACGGGAGCAGGGGGCTCCGGGCCTACCGCCCCGCTCTCTGTGGGGTTTCCGGGCAGAGAGCACCTGACCATGACCACCTCTGTGTCCTTGTCCCAACCCTTCCCTCACCGCAGGGGGCAGACGGGGAGCCTGGAGCCCGGGGACCCCAGGGTCACTTTGGAGCCAAAGGTGATGAAGGAACCAGAGGATTCAACGGGCCCCCAGGACCCATTGGTTTACAGGTGAGACGGGGGTGGGGTGGTGGTGGGGTAGGGGGGGTGGGGACAGGGGCGAGATCGGGCTCAGGAGCTGAAGTCTGCCCTGGAGACTGCCAGCCCCATCTGATGAGGGGAGTGGAGGTGGTGGTGGTGGGGGCCGGGGCCGCGTGTGGGGCCGGAGGGGGGACCGGGGGCCGCGTGTGGGGCCGGAGGGGGGACCGGGGGCGGCGTGTGGGGCCGGAGGGGGGGCCGGGGTCAGCGTGTGGGGCCGGACGGGGGGCCGGAGGGGGGGCCGGGGGCCGGCGTGTGGGGCCGGAGGGGGGGCCGGAGGGGGGGCCGGGGGCCGGCGTGTGGGGCCGGAGGGGGGGCCGGGGGCCGGCGTGTGGGGCCGGAGGGGGGGCCGGGGGCCGGCGTGTGGGGCCGGAGGGGGGGCCGGGGGCCGGCGTGTGGGGCCGGAGGGGGGGCCGGGGGCCTAGTACAGGTGGCCCACCGGGTCTCTGCTGTGTGTACCTGTACAGGGTTTGCCAGGCCCCTCGGGGGAGAAGGGAGAAACAGGAGATGTGGGCCCCATGGTGAGTGTGACCCCCAGCTGACCCCAGACCCGCCTACCAGTCACCCCTACCCATCCGGCACCCCACTGCCACTGACCCTGTGCTCCCCCGCCTGGCTGCCCCGCCCCTCCTCTCTGCCCAGGGCCTCTGCCCGCCCGACCCTCCACCACTCATGGGCACCCATCGCTGTGTCCCTGGCATCCCTGCCCCATCTCTGCTGTGTCTGTTTCTCCGCAGGGACCCCCCGGACCACCAGGACCTCGAGGCCCAGCTGGACCCAATGGAGCTGATGTGAGTCCTCTCGGCCTGTTGTCCCTTTGGGTCAGACTATAAAGTCCAGTCTCATCTCAGGTGCCAGGAGAAGCCACGCCTCCCTCCCAAGGCCTCCTGCTGTCCCACGCTGTGACCTTGGTGCCCTCACTCAGGCCCCGCCCCTGGAATGACACCTCCCCTGAGCGGTGATCCCTATTTCTGTTCCTTTTCCAGGGTCCCCAAGGTCCCCCAGGAGGTGTTGGGAACCTGGGTCCCCCTGGAGAGAAGGTAACTAGGAAGGGGGAGAATGGCCTGGTCTGGGAGGGCGTGGGGGTGGGACTTCCGCCTCTTCTGGTTGGGGGTCAAAAGAGAATGAGGTGTGGGCAATCCCAGGATTTTGGGGGAAGGAGGATTTTGACGCCAGTCTCCCTGCAGGGGGAGCCAGGCGAGTCGGGATCTCCCGGGGTCCAGGGTGAGCCAGGCGTCAAGGTGAGTGAGGGCTTTGAGTCCCCCTCCCAGTGCCTTTCACCCCTCAGCACCACCCCCACTTTCCCTGCGGCCTCCTGAAGCCGGGCCTCCTCCATGCCCAGGACTCTGTGCCCTCAGCCATCCTCTGTGGGGCCTGGTCCCTGGGTCTGAGTGAGCCCTGCCACCCTGCCCTCCCAGGGAGGAGGTCCCGGGGACCCCCGAGGGCTTGGCTTTCTGGGTGCATCCTGCTGTCGCCGAGGGGCTGGGAGGAGATGAAGGCGTCTTAGAGGCAGAGGCTGCATTCTTGACCTTCAGGATTCCCTTGGGGCCCTGGCCGGTTGGCTCAGTGGTAGAGCGTCGGCCCGCGTGTGGAAGTCCCGGGTTCGATTCCCGGCCAGGGCACACAGGAGAAGGGCCCATCTGCTTCTCTTCCCTTCCCCTCTCCTTTCTCTCTATCTCTCTCTTCCCCTCCCGCAGCCAAGGCTCCATTGGAGCAAAGTTGGCCCGGGCGCTGAGGATGGCTCCATGGCCTCTGCCTCAGGCACTAGAATGGCTCCTGTTGCAATGGAGCAATGGCCCAGATGGGCAGAGCATCGCCCCCTGGTGGGCATGCCGGGTGGATCCCTGTTGGGTGCATGCGGGAGTCTCTCTGCCTCCCTGCTTCTCACTTCAGAAAAATAGAAAAAAAAAAAAAAAGATTCCCTTGAGACCATCTGTACCCTCCACTTGTCCTCCAGGGTCCACGCGGGGAGCGTGGAGAGAAAGGAGAGTCCGGGCAGCCGGGAGAGGCGGGACCACCAGGGCCTAAAGGCCCCACCGGGGATGACGGCCCCAAAGGGAATCCTGTGAGTTTGGGGGAGGGGCCGAGAGGGCCGTCCTGCCAATGGGGAGACCTGGGAATGTGTGTGTGAGGATCGAGGGGCGTGGGGACCCCGGAAGCAGGGGCACCTGGGAGGAAGACTCTGGGAATAGGGTCTCCCCGGTGGGGTCTACGGAGTCTGGGGCCCAGAGAGTGAGAACGTGGGAGAGGCCTCTAGTCAGTACCCGGGAGCGTCAGAAGGCACTTAGGGGGAGGGGTGCAGGGGCCCCTCCTAGGGCGGTGCGGGTGGGCACTGCCTGCAGACAGGGAGAGTGTGGCATGGCCCCCGGGCACCTGCATTGCCCCTGGGTGGGCCCCGGGGGTGTGTGTGAGCCTGGCCTTTGTCCTCCCTCTGCCTTAGGGCCCAGTTGGTTTTCCTGGTGACCCTGGCCCTCCTGGAGAAGGCGGCCCTCGGGTGAGTTTACCCGTGGGGGGCAGGACAGAGGACCCCGGGCTTCTCCACGGGGCCTCTGTGCGGCTGACGGGCTTGGCTGCTGGAAGCCGGGGCGTGGGGGGCAGGACAGAGGACCCCGGGCTTCTCCGCAGGGCCTCTGTGCGGCTGACAGGCTTGGCTGCTGGAAGCCGGGGCGTGGGGGGCAGCTGGGGGTGGGGCCTGTGTCAGCCGTTTTCAGGTGGCGACAGCCAGGTTGGGGGGCCCGTCTGACGCTGCTTCTCCCCCGCAGGGCCAGGATGGCGCGAAGGGTGACCGCGGAGAGGATGGCGAGGCAGGGCAGCCTGTGAGTGACCGCGGCCCCTTCGCCCCCACTGCGCCCAAGCCTGCTGACCCCTGGCTCCTCTTCTGGGCCCCACTCTGGGGGGGTAACCTTGGCTGGAGGCCGGACACTCAGTCACCTTTGTCGTCCCTCCCTAGGGATCCCCTGGTCCCACCGGGGAGAATGGACCCCCTGGACCACTAGGAAAGCGGGTACGTGAGGTGGACAGTCTGGGCAGGGGGGGCGGAGCCTGGGGCAGTGGCCGGTGGGACCAGCAGCGAGAGGCCTGGGGTCTGGGCTGTCCCGGGCCGGTGCATGTGTCTGAGCACACGTGTTTATTGATAAGTGTGCTGTGCACGTTTGGGTATGTTTGTCCCTGGGGTTTGGTGTGAGAGTTCCTGCCAGGAGGGTGGTGAGTACCCACCGGTCGGAACAGACCCTGGAGGAAGGGCTGGCTCTCTGGAGGCCCTGCTGGGCCGGGGTTCGCCCTCAGGTGCTGGGCTGGGAGGTGGGCACCGAGCGGCTCTTCACCGGGTGCTCAGAACTGCTCAGGGTTTCAGCACCTGGTCCCTCTACGCCGGCCCCCTGCTCTCGGCCGCTGTGGATGGGCCTGTGCGCCCTCACCCTCTTCCTCCCCACCCCCGTCTGCAGGGTCCTGCGGGCACACCTGGTCCTGAGGGGCGCCAAGGGGAGAAGGGAGCCAAGGTGAGGGAGAGACTGCGGGTGCTGGGGCACTCCCTCCGTCTTCCCACTCCTCACTCCTCTGTCCACCCCCCACGCTGGTCCCTGGTGGGAGCGGGGGTCCCTGCACTTGCTCCTGCCCCCCAGGGCTCCTGGGGTGTAGGCCCTGCGTCCTGCCTCACCCTGTCCACCTCGGACGCCCTGCCCACCTGCCCCCCGTCCTCCACCCCTGAGGACACGTTCCTTGTGTGTTTCAGGGGGATCCCGGTGCTGTGGGCGCCCCGGGAAAGACCGGCCCCGTGGGTCCTGCGGGCCCAGCGGGTAAACCCGGTCCTGACGGCCTGAGGGGGCTCCCCGGCTCAGTGGTGAGACATGGCGTGGGCTGGCTGGGTTGGGCGGGGTGAGATGCCAGGGGAGGGTCACTCTCCTGACCTCTGGAGTGTCCTCCGATCTGTAGGGTCAGCAAGGTCGTCCTGGAGCCACCGGCCAGGCTGGGCCTCCCGGCCCTGTGGTGAGTGACTGTGGATTGATCGGGGAGAGAGGGGGTGGGGCACCCCAAGGCAGGGGGCACCCGGCTGGGGCGCAGGAGGAAGTGGGACCTGGTGAGAGAGGGGGTGGGGCACCCCAGGGCAGGGGGCACCTGGCTGGAGCGCTGGAGGAAGTGGGACCTGGTGAGAGAGGGGGTGGGGCACCCCAGGGCAGGGGGCACCCGGCTGGAGCGCAGGAGGAAGTGGGACCTGGTGAGAGAGGGGGTGGGGCACCCCAGGGCAGGGGGCACCTGGCTGGAGCGCTGGAGGAAGTGGGACCTGGTGAGAGAGGGGGTGGGGCACCCCAAGGCAGGGGGCACCCGGCTGGGGCGCTGGAGGAAGTGGGACGTGGGGAGAGAGGGCGTGGGGCACCCCAGGGCAGGGGTCACCTGGCTGGGGCGCTGGAGGAAGTGGGACCTGGTGGGCAGAGAGCTGGCTTCACCTGGCCCTGGAAAGAGTGACTTCCTGTCTCTCCCCACAGGGACCCCCGGGGCTTCCTGGGCTCCGTGGTGATGCTGGAGCCAAGGGAGAGAAGGTGAGTGACAGCAGCCGGGCAGCCAGGCGTCTGTCCCCTCCCCCTCACCCTCAGCGTGGAGCCTGTGGTCCGGAGTTCCCAGACTCTGGCCCCAAGCCCTCGGGGTCCTCACTCCGTACGGGCTGCTCACAGCCCCGTGCCGGGTTTCTCTTGTCTCCTGGGCTTCGACCCCATGGTCTCCTTGTCTAGCAGCCATGTCTACCCTCTGCGTCCCCCTGACCACCACCTGTCCTCTTCTCCAGGGTCACCCAGGGCTCATCGGCCTGATCGGGCCCCCTGGGGAGCAGGGGGAGAAGGGTGACCGGGGGCTGCCTGGGCCTCAGGGCTCCGCCGGACAGAAGGGAGAGACGGTGAGTGAGGGCGTGGTCCCGAGGGTCGGGGGGATAAGGGTGGGCGTTCCGCTGGGGGTGGGAGGGGCTGCGGTGGAGACTCGGGGTGAGGGCGTGGTCCCGAGGGTCGGGGGATGAGGGTGGGCGTTCCGCTGGGGGTGGGAGGGGCTGCGGTGGAGACTCGGGGTGAGGGCGTGGTCCCGAGGGTCGGGGGATGAGGGTGGGCGTTCCGCTGGGGGTGGGAGGGGCTGCGGTGGAGACTCGGGGTGAGGGCGTGGTCCCGAGGGTCTGGGGGATGAGGGTGGGCCTTCTGCTGGGGGTGGGAGGGGCTGCGGTGGAAACTCCGGGTGAGGCGAGGGAGGGGGCGGGGTGGGAGACCCGGTTGAACGAGGCCCTCTCTTTCCTAGGGTATCCCAGGAGCCTCTGGCCCCATTGGCCCAGGAGGGCCCCCCGGCCTCACTGTGAGTACCCCCTCTGTTCCTCCACTAAATCCCTAACCCTCCCTGCTTCCCCTTCGGTCATTTCCCAGTGGCTCCCATGGCAACAGCCAGCCTAACAAACACAGGCCTCAGTTTCCCCCGTGCGTCCTGAACCTGACGTGTTTCCTCCCCCACCGGGCCAAGGGCTCCGTGATGTCCCCGTGTTCTCTCGCGCCTGCCTCTCCTTGGTGGTCCCACATCCCCTGGACTCACGACCCGGCCTCTCCACTCCTCCCTGTCCCCCCTTCCCCTGTAGCGACCGTCTCTTTCTGGTTTTCATTTCACAGGGACCTGCTGGGCCCAAGGGAGCCAAAGGGGCCACCGTGAGTGACCCCCGCCGGCCCCGCCCCCGCCCCTCCCCCCAGGCTGGGCTGGGCACTGTCTCTCCGGAGCAAACGAGCTTCCCCCAGGGAGCCCTCACCCCAGCCTGGCTTCTCGGGGACCCCTCTGTGCCTCTGACCCCTCCATGACCTTCACTTCCTCCTCTGGCAGGGACCAGCGGGACCCAAGGGAGAGAAGGGCGTGCAGGGCCCGCCGGGACACCCGGTGAGTGCCGCCGAGGCCTGGCCTGCCTCCCTGCCCGGCCCTCTGCCCTGCTGCCTCCGCTTCACCCCCTCTCTCCACCTGTGCCTCCACCCAGGGCCCCCCGGGCGAGGTGATCCAGCCCCTGCCCATCCAGATGCCCAAGAAGACCCGGCGCTCGGTGGACGGCGGCCGCCTGATGCAGGACGAGGAGGCCGCGCCGACCGGGGGCGCCCCGGGCAGTCCCGGGGGCCTGGAGGAGATCTTCGGCTCCCTGGACTCCCTGCGCGAGGAGATCGAGCAGATGAGGCGGCCGACGGGGACCCAGGACAGCCCTGCTCGCACCTGTCAGGACCTGAAGCTGTGCCACCCCGAGCTGCCCGACGGTCAGTGCCAGCCTCGGGCGCAGAACTACAACCGCGTGGGCATGGGCACGCGCACGGAGCTCCGGGAGTCGGGTGGTGGCGAGGGTGGCGGGGACTGGAGGGCAGCGGCCACTCACCGTCCAGGTCGGAAGTAACTCAGGGCTAACACCGAGCATGGTCCTCCCAGTGTGAGCCTGCTTGCCGTCAGCCCGTCCACGGGAACCGATAAACACGCCCGGGCACACACGGACCGGTGTGTGCACAGACGCACACATGTGCACACCTGCAGCCACACGGCCATCCGGAGCCGGGGTGCTGCTGGGTCAGGGTGTCCGGGAGTGGGGTGTCGGTGATGAGGGAGACCGGGTGCTGTGTGAGGGGCGCTGGGGGGCGGGGAGCAGGGGCTGGGGGCGTGGGCATGTGGGGCAGAGAGCATCTTGGGTCCCAGCGCCCAGGCCCCGAGCCTCCCCTGTCCTCACCCCGCAGGAGAATACTGGGTGGACCCCAACCAGGGCTGCGCTCGGGATGCCTTCCGGGTGTTCTGCAACTTCACAGCCGGCGGGGAGACCTGTGTGCTGCCGCGGGATGATGTCACCCAGGTGAGGGCCGGCCCCGGGCTGCCCTCTCCCACGCTGGGTGCTGACCGGCCCCTGGCTGCCCTCTCCCACGCTGGGTGCTGACCGGCCCCTGGCTGCCCTCTCCCACGCTGGGTGCTGACCGGCCCTGGGCTGCCCTCTCCCACGCTGGGTGCTCTCCGGCCCCGGGCTGCCCTCTCCCACGCTGGGTGCTCTCCGGCCCCGGGCTGCCCTCTCCCACGCTGGGTGCTCTCCGGCCCCGGGCTGCCCTCTCCCACGCTGGGTGCTCTCCGGCCCCGGGCTGCCCTCTCCCACGCTGGGTGCTGACCGGCCCCTGGCTGCCCTCTCCCACGCTGGGTGCTGTGGTGATGGGTGTCGGTGACGGCCCCGGGCTGCCCTCTCCCACGCTGGGTGCTGACCGGCCCCTGGCTGCCCTCTCCCACGCTGGGTGCTGTGGTGATGGGCGTCGGTGACGGCCCCTGGCTGCCCTCTCCCACGCTGGGTGCTGTGGTGATGGGCGTCGGGGACGGCCCCTGGCTGCTGCCCCTGCAGAGACCGCCGGCCCTTCTCCATTCCTGGGCTTCTTCCTCCCCTCCTCGCCGGCTGTCGGTGCTCACTCCTCTCCTTCCCTGGGCAGCCGGCACACAGGCTCCCCTGTCCTGCACCCCCAGCCTCCCGGTGCTCACTCCTCTCCTTCCCTGGGCAGCCGGCACACAGGCTCCCCTGTCCTGCACCCCCAGCCTCCCGGTGCCCACTCCTCTCCTTCCCTGGGCAGCCGGCACACAGGCTCCCCTGTCCTGCACCCCCAGCCTCCCGGTGCCCACTCCTCTCCTCCCCTGGGCAGCCGGCACACAGGCTCCCCTGTCCTGCACCCCCAGCCTCCCGGTGCTCACTCCTCTCCTCCCCTGGGCAGCCGGCGCACAGGCTCCCCTGTCCTGCACCCCCAGCCTCCCGGTGCCCACTCCTCTCCTTCCCTGGGCAGCCGGCACACAGGCTCCCCTGTCCTGCACCCCCAGCCTCCCGGTGCCCACTCCTCTCCTTCCCTGGGCAGCCGGCACACAGGCTCCCCTGTCCTGCACCCCCAGCCTCCCGGTGCTCACTCCTCTCCTCCCCTGGGCAGCCGGCACACAGGCTCCCCTGTCCTGCACCCCCAGCCTCCCGGTGCCCACTCAGCCCCTCACGTCTCGCCAGCCCTTCCCTCCCGCCCAGTCCCTGCTCCCACCGGGCCCAGCGCCCTGCTTCCGGCCGCCCTGACCCAGCCCCTCGTCCGCCAGTTCTCCTACGTGGACTCGGAGGGCTCCCCGGTGGGTGTGGTCCAGCTCACCTTCCTGAGGCTGCTCAGCGTCTCCGCCCACCAGGACATCTCCTACCCCTGCTCCGGGGTGGCCCGGGAAGGCCCCCTGAAGCTCAGGGGGGCCAATGAGGATGAGCTGAGCCCGGACACCAGCCCCTACGTCAAGGAGTTCAGGGAGGGCTGCCAGGTGGGCGTAGCAGGAGCCCAGTAGGGCGGGTCCCAGGCCGGGGCTGCGGGAAGCCCCTTTGGGTAGGGGCAGCAGGGAGAGCAGGAGTGTGGCTTCCTGCTCAGATATGGCCGAGGGGGTTCGGATGGGTGAGGGGTGGGGAGCAGGGAGGTGGGGCTCCCTTGTGTGCAGAGAGCAGTGTCCCCTGAGTGCACACATTTACACAGGTCGCCCTGCAGGGGCACACATGGAGTGGGGGGCAACACCCCCACGGAGGCAGAGGGGCGCAGACACCTCCAGTCTGCACAGACGTCCCAGAGTCACCTGGCAGGGTCACATGGGGACACGTGGAGTCATGTTGGCTGATAAGCACACAGGCCCCCCCACAGACACACGTACACACGTTCCTGTGGAGTCACACTGACTCACCTTATCACGGGCGGATAACACAAAGACAAACCCAAAGCCGCACAGACTGGCTTGTGAGCGTGCGCACACACACACACCGTGTGCACACACATACACACACACCATGTGCACACACACCACGTGCGTGCACACCCCCCCCTCATATACACACATCGTGCGCACACACACCCCTCATGCACACACTGTGCACACACACACACCCCCCGCATGCACACACACATCGTGCGCGTGCACACACACCCGCATGCACACACACATCGTGCACACGCACACCCCCCCGCATGCACACACACACACTGTGCACACACACACACACCCCGCATGCACACACACATCGTGCGCGTGCACACACCCCCGCATGCACACACACATCGTGCACACGCACACACCCCCGCATGCACACACATCGTGCACACACACACCCGCATGCACACACACACTGTGCACACCCCCCACATGCACACACACTGTGCACACACACACACCCCCGCATGCCCACACACACTGTGCACACACACACACACACCCCACATGCACACACCCCCACGCACACACCGCATGCACACAGGCACATACAACCTTTCCGGCTTTCCCAGCCCTGACTCTCTGTAAGAAAATGTAGCACCTGAAGACGTGATGCAGCCCGGGCCCGAGGATGGGGCGCTGTGGGGTGTGGCCCGTCCACCATGCTGACCACCCTTCTGTCCTGTGTCCCCATCCAGATGCAGCAAGGCCGGACGGTGCTGGAGGTGCGGACACCGGTGCTGGATCAGCTGCCGGTGCTGGACGCCTCCTTCTCGGACCTGGGGGCACCCCCGCGGCGGGGAGGGGTGCTGCTGGGGCCCGTCTGCTTCATGGGCTAGGACCTTCTCCTCTGTCTGACCCTGGCAGTCGGAACCAGGCCCACCTGGGATCCCACAGCGTCAGCTCCGTGCCACCTCCCGAGAGGACTCCTCACCATCTGGGGGCCTCGGACCAGGACACCGGGAGCCCCCAGTCGGGGGGTAGACCAGGGGAGGGGTGCAGCGGTGTTGGGACCCCCCAGGGGAAGGGGGTGGCATCTGGGGCTCGTGGCATCCCCCTGGAGCCTGTGACCTGGTAGACAGCTGACACTCTTATTTAAAACTCACCTCCCAATCACCCCAAGCAAGAGGAAGAGAAGAGAAAGGACACTGTGTATTTTGTATTTAAAAGTAATTATATTAATTATTTAAAGAGCGGAAAACTAAGTAACAACATAAGATAAAGAGAGAAAGGCCGAGGAACATCGGAGAACTTGGGAGACAGGGCTCTCCAGGGCGGAGCCCCCCACTGGGACCCTCGTCCTGGCCTCAGGGCTTTCCTCACTGACTGTTGGGAGCTGGCGTGTGGGGGCCGAAGCCCAGCTCCCTCCCACCCCAGGCGCAGCGCCCACTGTGGACACGGAATATACAGTGTCGTCTGCCTCAGGGCTCCGACTCCTCTCCACATCCCTGCTGGCTCCCCGCCCACGCGGCCACTCTCCTACACTTGGTCTGGCCTGGCCTGAAGGGCCGGCTACTCGGGGACCAGGCCACTGCCCCGGGAGCCATGGGATAGTGCGGGCTGTTCAGTGGACTGCTGAAACATCGGAATCTGTATTAGCTGGGGAGTCATCGCAGCCCTGAGTCGTCCTCCCCCCCGAGTATCCCATTGTGTCCTGGCCACCCAGTCCCTCCCCTGGGGCACCCCTCTCTTTCCCTGACCCTGAAGTTGAAGGGACAGTGTGCGGCGTATGGATGGAAGGGACTCCCAAGACCTTGTCTAGCCCTATGACCAGTGTCCATTCTGAATGATGGTTAAAAAATGTGATTGTGTCCTCTTAGGGTGTATGTGTGAGATGCTTGTGTTGTGACTTCAACCCCCACGCAACCCCCATCCCACACCCCTTCTTCCTGGCTGAGCTGTTTGCAGAAATGGATGGCTAATCCCTGTTCCCTGGAGGGTCTGTCCCTCTGGGTGTCAGAAAGCCTGGCCAACATACAGAATCCCCTCTCCTCCCCGGGACCCAGCAGTCCTGTCTGACACCGGTGCTGGACCGGTTCTGGGGAAGGGTGCGCCTTCAACACTCCTCCCCCATCCTTAGGGACGGCAGGCCTGGAAGGAGCCTTCCGGTGGCCTGACCTACACTTCGTGCAAATGAGACAGAGGCTCACTTCCATGACAACGTTCCCTGCACCTGTGGCGCTGGTCACCTCATCCCTCCCCCCCTAGGCTTGCCCTGTCCCGTCCTAAAAAGGCGGGGGGGGGGGCAGTGCGGTCCCCATGCTGTGTCCCTGTGGGTACCGGCATCTAGAGTCACCCCAGGAGTTGCTGGGTCAGGCTGCACAGTCCTCAGGGCCTGCTCCTGCCTGCGCCACCCCCCACTGCCCGTACCCCAGCCGGCCCTCCCGGGGTTTATTGGGCCCGCAGCTCAGTGCGGGGCCCGAGGTCCGGGCAGTCCCTTCTGTTCAGGGCGGTCACCCGCCCGGCATCCCGAGCCGGCTTCTCCGCGCTCTCTGGGTCTTCCCATTCTCACACAGCGCGTCCTGCCTCCAGCCGGTCCTGGCAGATGGACATTTAGTCCAGGGTCTCATCCCCGTCGGGACGCCCCTCTCGGTGCTGGACGCCTGGCGGCGGGGGCAGGAGGGGTCAACCCGTGTGCACGGCTGTGTGTTCCGGTTTCGCGTCCGAAACACTCGGGTTGCCTTGCACCCCCAACCCGGAGTAGGCACTCCCACATCTACACACACAAACACGCTCCTACTTCTTCCCCCCGTGGATCTCCCACGGCACGGGACAGCCCCGCATCCCTGAGACCCTGGAGGGCTGGAGCTAACTCCTTCTCTCCGCAGGAAGCTCTCCCACGCGGGTCTAAATGCCGGGCAGGGAAACAGGTCGCGGGTGAAACCCCCCCCCCCCCCCCATGCGCCCGCGCCTCTGACCTCGCGCGCGTCTCAGTCTCTGCCGCCCCTTGGCGTCCGCGCCTCCGATCTCGCGCGTGTCTTCCTTTCTGTTGCCTCCTGGCGCCCGCTACTCCAATCCCACGCGCGTCTCAGTCTCAGCTGCCCCTTGGCGCCCGCACCGCCACCCCGCGCGCGTCCTCCTCTCTGCTGCCCCCTGGCGCCCGCACCCAGGCCCCGCCCTCTAGCGGCCAGCGGGAGGTTCTGTTCCCTAGCTCGTACCGACACCCCTGCCCCCCTCCTTGGTCACCCACTGAACCCACACTCTCTCTCTGCCCAGCCGAAGAGGCGGCCAACGGAGGGGAAGCCCCCGATCTCTGCTGTTTGGGGTCGGTTAGACAATCACATATCACAAAGTGTTTCCCTGATATTTTGAGTTCCACCGGGTTCCACACACAGTTATTACAGTATGATTGACGGCATTCCCTGTGCTGTACTTTACACACGTGGAAAACCACTGCGTGACATCAGGACCCTGGCAGAGGGCAGCTCCAGGGAGCACCATTCACACGGAGCCTATGAAATTTCAACGATATAATAAACTGAATTTTTAGGGGAAGCCATATTTCTATATTTCATCTGTACAGTCTAAAGTTTTCTGTGGTTGAAAGGTTTTTATTTTCCTAATATGAAAAACATATTTTGAATTTCAAAATAAGCCTGACCAAGCGGTGGCGCAGTGGATAGAGCATCAGCCTGGGATGCAGAGGACCCAGGTTTGAAACCCTGAGGTAGCCGGCTTGAGCACGGGGCCACTGGCTTGAGTGTGGGATCATAGACATGACCCCCCATGGTCACTGGCTTGAGCTCAAAGGTCGCTGGCTTGAGCAAAGGGTCACTTGCTCTGCTGTAGCCCTCCCCCCCATCAAGGCATATATGAGAAAGCAATTAATGAACAACTAAGGAGTCGCAAAAAAGAATTGATGCTTCTCATCTCTCTACTGTCTGTCTGTCCCTATCTGTTCCTCTCTCTGTCTCTGCTACAATAAAATAAAATAAAATAAAATAAAAATAAAAATAAAACCTTTGACGTAAATATTTAGTGTCACCCTGACACAAACTCCAGGCAGAAATCCCTTCTGGCTCCTCAGAAAGAAGAAATGAACTCTTCCTCCATCACCCGTGATCCTTCCGTGGCTTAGAGAGTGCAGAGGAGTGACACAGGCTATACTGAGAATGTCCTCAATGCACAGATTTCCGCCTGCTGGTCCTGGGGGCACAGAGAATGTTATCCTTGAGAAGTCAAGGACACTCAGCCCCCTGTGGAGCCCACCTGGGGGGTGAGCCACGTGGATGGAAGCTCCACAGCAGTGGGCGGAGCAGTGGGTCTCACTGGGTGTCCCCATCAATGGGACACAGCTGAAGAGGGGCTTAGGTGAGAGCACCCACCTTTCTTCAGTGTGGGGGCAGCTGGGTGGTCACTCAGCCACCAGCGAGGGGCAGGTGCCCGGTGTTCCTAGAGCCGCCTCTGGTCCCCGCTGAGCCCACCTGCACAAACCAAATGACACGTTCAGTGTGAGCAGGACACCGCTCACATTAAGGCCAATCCCTGTCCTCTCCAGTGAATCTTATTAATAAGACCATCTCCTAACACCCCCTGAAAATTATCCCCAGACTTGCACCTGAGGGTTTGAATTCAAGGCAGGAAGTCAGTTTGGGGTTTAGACCTTGCTGACCTAGATGATATTATTATTTTTATTTTATTATTTTTTTTAGTGCGAGAGAGACAGAGACAGACAGGGACAGAAAGAGATGAGAAGCATATGCTCTTTGTTGTAGCACTTTAGTTGTTCATTGATTTCTTTCTCATTTCTCATATGTGCCTTGACCAGGGAGCTCCAGCTGAGCCAGTGACCCCTTGCTCAAGCCAGCGACCATGCAATCATGTCTATGATGCCACGCTCAAACCAACAACTAGCGCTCTAGCTGGTGAACCTGCAGTCAAGCGGGAGACCTTGGGTTTAGAACCTGGGTCCTCTGTGTCCCAGACTGACGCTCTATCCACTGCGCCACAGACTAGTGATGTTCTGAAGGACAGGGTCCCACAGGCAGAAGATCAAGGGCAGCTCTGAGGAGCAGATGAGTCCTGATGGGAGAGGACAGACGGGCAGAGCTAAAGCCACCTCGGTTTACCATGCAAAAGTGTTTGGAATGTATTTCCAAGCCCTTAAAGAAATTTAATATATAATATGCATAACATGCAACTTACCATATTGTAAAGTGTACAATTCAATGACACTTAGTACATATACAATGTTGTGCGCCCATCACGAAGACCTAGTCTCAGAAAATTTTGTCACCCAAGAAGGAAATTGCTTACCCAATAATCAGTCATCCCTTTCATCTCCTCTACTCCAGCCCATGGAATCACTGATCTGCTTTCTGTCTCTCTTTGCCTCTTTTGAATATTTGATGTAAATGGATTCCCGGTCAGTGCACACAGGAGAAGCAACCATCTGCTTCTCCATCCGTCCCCCTCTGCCAAGGTCCAGCCCCGGGGGGAATCCAGGGGTCCCACAGGAAGAGATGGTGTCAGCGCGAATCGAGTGAGAGAGCCGAATTCTTTTTTCTTTAGCATTTACTGCCAGGCATCTCTGCCAATGGTTGGTCTAGCTTTATTTTTATACACACACACTAAGTTACAATCACATGGTATTCCGAATACATTGATTAATAATTGTTTTTGTTTCATAATATGGTTACATATTTCTAGGCAACGGTTAATTCGTTTCTATAAGCTATAAATCAGGTAATAAGTCACTCTAAGTACAGTTATACAATAACTTGAACAGCAATAACAATATTGGCGCAAACTTCTAAAAGGTCAGTACTGATTAATAACTCTACCTTACCTAATGTCCTATTGTCTAGTCAAAGTTTATTTATCTACTATATTCATACACTAGTTAAGTTCTAACTTTATTTTTCTCAGAGTGTTCCACCACCTGCAGGTCAGGTATGCAAGAAGAAAGGAAAGTTTCTCTACCACATGAAAAGGCTAGGGAGGTAAAGTGATGAATTAAGTGAAGGCTGAAAGGTGCTCTGTGTATAGTAACTGTTTCCTACTTATTCATAAGTCACAATCTATTTTTTCTAACATGATTAATAAGAAGGAATTCTCCTACAAACTTAACCCTTTTCGAGGGATATCATAGCCAGCCTCTTATGTCTATGAGCCCAGGCAAAGGGGATAACAGGCTTTTCTGTGGAACTCATACCCTCTGTCTCATTTCCAAAGAAATTACTATGAATCTACAAGGAAAGCATGGTGCTATTATCCCTGTGCCATAAATTATATCACACTCACCCAGAAAAGGGGCGATAAAAAACCAAATTAATTCAAAAGGTCTAAGGGGGAAGTATCATTGCGCCTTTTCTCTGCTGTGACTTTGTCAACCAGCAGTCGTTGATCAGCTTCCGACACCCCTCTCCTTTCTCTCTTTCTCTGTTTTCCCCTCCCTCAACTATGGCTCAGTTGGAGCAAGTTGGCCTCAGGTGCTAAAATAGTTCAGTTGCTGAGCAACAGTGCAGTGACCCCAGATGGGCAGAGCACCACCCCATAAGGGTCTCGTGGGGTGGATTTTAGTCCAGACTCATGGGGGAATCTGTCTCTCTGCCTTCCTGCTTCTCACTTAAGAAAAAAAAATTGGCTTCATGTAAACAAAAATGTACTGATTCTTTCTTTTTTATGGCCAAATAATATTCCATTGCATGAGATATACCACCACTTATTTATCCATTCATCAACTGAACATTGCACATGATATTGTCTTTTAAATCATATAAGGAGTACCAGCTACCAAAAAAAAATAATAGTGGCTTCTGTATTTATTTATGTAGTTACATGTACTATTCTTTATTTCTCCATCTAGCTTGAAATTACTTCCTAGTGTCCTTTTATTTCAGCTTAAAGGGATCCTTGTAGCATTACACGTAGGTAAGGACCACTAGAGATGAACTTCCTCAATTTCATTCATCTGGGAATGAGTTACTTTCTCCTTTCTTTATTTTTTAAATTATTTTTTATTTTCCAGTTACAGTTATTATACAATATTATATTAGTTTCAACGTAGTAATTAGAATTTTACATAACTTACAAAGCAATCGCCCAGATAAATCTAATATCAGCCTGGCATCATGCATAGTTACTACAATATTATTGACTCTATTCCCTACGCTGTACTTGACATCCTCATGGCTATTTTGTAACTGCCAATTTGCATTACACCTTTTTCATCCTATCCCCACCCTTCTCACAACAAGATGTTCTCTGTATCTATGGCTTTCTTTTGTCTGTTTGGGTTTCTTGTTTGTTCTTTGACTTATTTCACTCTGCACAGTACTCCCTAGGGCCATCTGTGTGGCTGCAGACGGCAAGACTTTATTCTTTTTATGGCTGGGTCTTATTTCATTGTATATATGCACCACTTCTTTATCCACTCATCTGTTGACAATCACTTAGGCTGTTTCTACATCTTGGCAAATGTAAATAATGCTGCAATGAACATATGAATGCATATTGTCTTTTTGACTAAATGTTTTGGGTTTCTTCAGATAAGCACCCAGAAGAGGAGTGCAGGGTCCTTCTTGGTCTCTTGTCATAGCCTTTGTTTTAAAGTCTATTTTGTCTGGTATAAGTATTGTTATTCCAGCTTTTTTTTTTTTCATTTTCATTTTCATGGAATATCTTTTTCCACCTCTTTACTTTCAGTCTCAGTGTGTGTCTTTCTATCTGAAGTGAGTGTTTTGTAGACAGCATATATTTGGATCTTATTTTCTTATCCATTCAGCTATCATATGTCTTTCTTTTATTTTTCAACAGAGACAGAGAGAGGGACAGACAGACAGGAAGGGAGAGAGATGAGAAGCATCAATTCTTTGTTGCGACACCTTAGTTGTCCATTGATTGCTTTCTCATATACATGCCTTGACCAGAGGGGGTGGGCTACAGCAGAGTGAGTGACCCCTTACTCAAACCAGCGACCTTGGGCTCAAGCCAGCAACTTTGGGCTCGTGTTTATGATCCTGCGCTCAAGACAGATGAGCCCACGCTCAAGCTGGTGAGCCCGTGCTCAAGCCGGTGACCTTGGGGTTTCGATCCTGGGTCCTCTGCATCCCAGTTCGATGCTCTATCCACTGCACCACCACCTGGTCAGGAACCATATGTCTTTTGATTGGAGTATTTAATCAGCTTATATTTGAAGTTATTATTGATAAGTATGTAGTTATTGTCATTTTATTATTCATATTTATGTTCTTTGTCTTTCTTTTTCTTAAAGAAGTTTCTTTAACATTTCTTGCAACACTGGTTTGGTGATGATGAACTCTGTTAGCTTCTTGCCTGGGAAGCTCTTGATCTGTGCTTTGAGTCTAATGATAGCTCTGTTGGATCAAGTAATCTTGGCTGTAGGTCCTTTCTTTTCATCACTTTGACTCTTTTATGCCAATCCTTTCTGGCCTGCAAAGTAGTTGTTGAGAAACAAGCTGACACTCTTATGGGAGCTTCCTTGTAGGTAAGTAACTGCTTTCCTCTTGCTGCTTTTGTGTGTGTGTGTGTGTGTGTGTGTGTGTGTGTGTGTGTGTGGCAGAGACAGAGTCAGAGAGAGGGACAGACAGACAGAAAGGGAGAGAGATGAGAAACATCAATTCTTTGTTGCAGTTCCTTAGTTGTTCATTGACTGATTTCTCATATGTGCCTTGACGGGGGTGGGGGGGGGCTACAGCAGACCGAGTGACCCCTTACTCGAGCCAGCGACCTTGGGCTCAAGCTGGTGAGCCTTGCTCAAACCAGATGAGCCCGCGCTCAAGCTGGCAACCTCGGGGTCTCGAACGTGGGTCCTTCACATCCCAGTCCAATGCTCTATCCACTGCACCACCGCCTGGTCAGGCTCTCTTGCTGCTTTTAAGATTTTTTTCTTTATTGTTAACCTTCAGCATTTTAACTGTGCTGTGTCTTGGAGTGGACCTCTTTGAGTTTATCTTGTTTGGGATTCTTTGTGCTTCTGGACTTGTATGTCTATTTTCTTCTCCAGGTTAGGAAAATTTTCAATCCTCATCTCTTCAAATAGGTTTTCAATGCCTTGCTCTCCCTCTCCCTTCTCTATCTGGTGCCCCAATGATGTGAATGTTGGTATGCTTGAAGTAGTCCTAGAGGTTCCTTCTACTATCTTCATTAATTTAGAAGCATTTTTTTTTTTTTTGCTGTTCTGATTGGGTGTTTTCTGCTTTTTTATCTTCCAAATATCTGATTTGATCCTCTGCTTCTTCTAATCTGCTGTTGATTCAATCTAATGTGTTTCTCCTTTCAGTTATTGTATTCCTAATTTCTGACTGGTTCTTTCTTATGGTTTCTATCTCTTTCTCTTAGTTCTCACTGATGTCATCCATTCTTCTGCTAAGGTCACTTAGCATTCTTACACCAGTGGGTTGTTTTTTTTAAGATTTCATTTATTGATTTTTTTTACATTTATTTTATTTTTTAAAAGAATTTATTTATTCAATTTTCAGAGAGGAGAGAGAGAGAAAGAGGGAAGGAAAAAGGGAGGGAGGGAGAGAGAGAGAGAGAGAGAGAGAGAGAGAGAGAGAGAAGCGGGGAGGAGCAGGAAGTATCAACTCCCATGTGTGCCTTGACCAGGCAAGCCCAGATTTTCGAACAAGCGACCTCAATGTTTCAGGTCGTTGCTTTATCCCACTGCACCACCACAGGTCAGGCCATTTATTGATTTTAAAGAAAGTAGAGCGAGAAAGGGAGATAGGAGTGGGAGGCATCAATTCATAGTAGTTGCTTCTCGTATGTGCCTTGACCAGGCAAGCCCAGGGTTTTGAGCCAGTGACCTCAGCGTTCCAAGTTGATGCTTTATCCTCTCTCCACAACAAAGGTCAGGCCTTACACCAGCGTTTGGAACTCTGCATCTAATGGATTGCTTGTCTCCATTTTGTTCGGGTCTTTCTCCTGAGGTTTGATCTGTCCTTTCACTTGATACATGTGTCCTTCTCTGCTCACTTTAGGTGCCTCCCTGTGTTTGTTTCTATGTGTCGAGTAGAGCTGCCTTGTCTCTCAACCTTGGTAAAGTGGCCTTATGTACAGGGTGTCCTGTGGGGTCCGCTAGGGCAGATGACTCCCTAGTCACCTGAGCCCATCGGTCCAAGTGTGTTCTTTTCTGCATTGTGTGTGCTCTCTTGTTGTAGTTGAGCCTTGATTGCTGTTGGCACGTTAATGGGACAGATTAACCATTCGGCTGATTGTTTCTGAGGGCTGTCTGTGACTAGAGTAGAGAGTCTTGTGGAGGAACAGTACATAAAAAAATAGGAATTTGAACTCAACTGAACATGAACAATAAGGGCCACACACACACACACACACACACACACACACACACACACAAAAGGTTACAGGAGTGACTGAGTCACTTACTCAGGATAGGACATCTTGCTGCAGTGTCCCCTGAAGCCAAGGAGGGTGGTCTTCCAGTTGACTGCCAGCTAGTTAACTACTCTGGAATGTGATGACTTTTCTTTGTTCCTGGAGGCTATGTATGAAGGGTCTAGTGTAGTGGCCTCTGGTAGAAATTTTCCCATAAAATAGGGTAGGGTCCCCGATCGCCCCTGAAGCTCTAGAGAACTCTTCCTTAGAGATGTGCCTGGCAGGTGGCCAACTTTGAAACCCAGGCTGAGGCTTCCCAGTCTGGTGATGTGTTCTTCCATGGGTTGGTGAGATTTGCACATACTCATCATTCTCTTTTTCTTTTCTTTCTTTTTTTTTTTTTTTTTTGTATTTTTCTGAAGCTGGAAACAGGGAGAGACAGTCAGACAGACTCCCGCATGCGCCCGACCGGGATCCACCCGGCACGCCCACCAGGGGCTACGCTCTGCCCACCAGGGGGCGATGCTCTGCCCCTCCGGGCATCGCTCTGCCGCAACCAGAGCCACTCTAGCGCCTGGGGCAGAGGCCAAGGAGCCATCCCCAGCGCCCGGGCCATCTTTGCTCCAATGGAGCCTTGGCTGTGGGAGGGGAAGAGAGAGACAGAGAGGAAGGAGGGGGGGGGTGGAGAAGCAAATGGGCGCTTCTCCTATGTGCCCTGGCCGAGAATCAAACCCGGGTCCCCTGCATGCCAGGCCTACACTCTACCGCTGAGCCAACCGGCCAGGGCATCATTCTCTTTTTCTTTTTTTTTCTTTTTTTTTTTAAATTTTTTTAATTTATTCATTTTTAGAGAGGAGGGGGAGAGACAGAGAGAAAGAGAGGAGAGACAGAGAGAGAGAAGGGGGGGAGGAGCTGGAAGCATCAACTCCCATATGTGCCTTGACCAGGCAAGCCTAGGGTTTTGAACTGGCGACCTCAGCATTTCCAGGTTGACGCTTTATCCACTATGCCACCACAGGTCAGGCCATCTCTTTTTCTTAATCTATTGCTTTAACTAGCTATTACTCTAGAGCCTGGGCTGATGTTTCTCCATCTGGTGATGTTGTATAGCTTTTTGTGGTGTTGATTATACTAAGCTTTTCCTTTATTCTACTTTATGTTACATAACTTCAAACCCCTTTTGTTTTTGCCTTGATTATTTTTATTATGATTATTAATCATAATAAAATTTTCCTCTAAAATCCACCTGTGAGTAATTGTTTCTCTGTACCGTGCCTCCTGCACAGCACAGGTGTGTTGTGCTGACCCAACAAAGCAGGGTTTGCGTTAGTGGAACTCTGGTGCCTGCACAACCTGACCTCTGAGTGTGTCGTTTCTGCAAGTGGTCGGGTGGTGCTCTGGTATGCTCTGAAACTGGCCACTGAGTGTGTTGTTTGTTTTGGGGCCTCTTGGGAGGAGCAGGACAAATTCAGCCGTGGCCAGTGCCCTGCTGCTGCAGACCAGCACGGCTAGAAATTCCAGGTCCTGAGGGAGAACGATACAGAATGAAGAAAAGAAACCTAAAGAGAAATAGGATGGGATCGGGAGGCCTCTGCAAGCTGATGGCAAGAACAGAGAGTCTCCGCCCCCAAAGCCGCTTTATTTATAGGGCAGAGAGAGTCATTAGCAAATCAGTGATATAAGTCTGATCACATTTCCAAGGCAACCCAAGAATTCTTTCAAGTGCGGAAAACCCCCACCATACATGACATCTTCACTTTACAAAACACAGAATAAAAACAAAACTGCCTCCAGTCCCTCCGAGGGACATGGGGGGTAGGATGAGTAGAAACCATCCAGCACCACAGCTCACATGGAGGTGTGGAGAAAAACTTAGCCTTTAGAAACTCAACCAAGCAAGTGAGGTGGGGGGCTGGGCAGCCTGTCAGCTTACTGCCAGTTCCCCACACCTCTGCGCCCCCAAAATCTAAACCGTAAGGACCTTGCTGGCTTGTGGTCCCCAACACCCTGCCTAGAGCCACTTGATAGGAGCTACAAAGTGACCTTCAGATGGTCCTCGTCTGTGCCTGGACTGGAGGTGCCCGGGAGAGGCTAAGCTGCTCCCCGAGGCTGGCCGCCACCGGGGCCAGGTCTGGGGCTCCTTAGCGAGACGTCTGTGGCACGCAGAGGCCGGATGCTACTTGTTTGGGGCTTGTGAGTTTTTGAAAGATTTTAGAAATATCTAGAGCCTGACTCAGGATAGGCCATTTGTTGTCAATACCACTGGAAGCTGTAGGAAAATGGCCAGAGATTAGGATGCTGCCCTAAGACAGGTCCTTGGTGTGGACTTTGGAAGGCCAGGTTCTGTGGGGGCAGAACGCTGCCCAGCGAGCACTGATAATAAGATTGTTTAAAGGAAGCAGCTGATCGCTAGAGCCACTTTTTGCACACCTGACTGGTGTTAGTTAATCATCCTCCTCTGCATCTGAATCCGTGCGCTGCTAGTTTAACCCAGGCTCTGCTGATCTGCTTGATGAGCAAAGAGACCAATACATACGACGAGGCTGCAGAGATCTGGGCTCTCAGTCCTGGAGGCTGGGAGTCCCCTGTGCCCATCTTTTGTCTATGTTCTGTCTTGTGTGTTTGTCTGAAGTCCTGCAGCGCCTTCCTCTCGTGCACGCCCATGACCAAGCTGGTCTCAGCAGGAGCAGCTTGGGTGGGACTGAAAGTTTGGTGGTGTGGGGTCTCAGGGAATCACCAGGGTGGGGACCACAGTGTTAGCCAGGTTGATGGACACTCAGCTATGGTCCCCATATGCGCCGGCAAGGTTGGGGTTCAATAAAGAAACAATGACTCTTGCTGGCACTTCTGTCTGGGAGAAAGGTGCCCCTCTAACCCTTGCTCTGAAGCCAAACAATTAAGTTCCTCCCCGTGTGTCCTGGGCATTTTTGAGCTGCTGCCCCAGAGCTAGAGCTCCCCGTGAGTCTACTAGCAAATCGGAGGAACACTGGGACTCCAGCAGCCCTCTGTCTCACTCAGCCACAATCCTTGATGGTTTTCACAGCCACAAATTCTGGGAACTTCTCTTCCTGGCTCTGAACACTGTGCCAGGAAGGTTGTTGGGGGGCTGGGACCTCTTACTCATTAGTGGGGACCTTCCCAGTCAAACTTATCCCTCTTGATACTCAACACTCTCACATGGTATGAGACCAGCCCATCTGTGTCTCCTCCTACCAGTGTTGATGTGGCTTCTTCTTTATACCCTTAGTTATAGGGTTTCTGTTCAGTTGCATTACAGGTGGTTCTCAATGATGGTTGTTCTGTGGTTTAGTTGCAATGTTGATGTAGTTGTGGGTGGAGGTGTATACAGCATTTCCTGACCCTAGATCTTGACTTGGACATCTCGCCTTTAATTCTGAAAGATAATTTTGCCAGATATAGGCTTTTTGTTTGAGTTTTATCAGACTTTAATTTGTCATCCCACTGCCTTCTGGAATCCATAGTGTGTGCAGACAAATTGGCTGTTAATCTTATTGAGTTTCCCTTATATGTGACTACTTACTTCTCTCTTGCTGCCTTCAAAATTGTTTATTTGTCTTTGGATTCTGACAGTTTAATTAGAATATGTTTCATTGTGGATTTTTAAAAAAATTTTATTTTATTTATTCATTTTTAGAGAGGAGAGAGAGAGGGAGAGAGAGAGACAGAGAGGGAGAGAGAGAGAAGGGGGAGGAGCAGGAAGCATCAACTCCCATATGTGCCTTGGCCAGGCAAGCCCAGGGTTTCAAACCGGTGACCTCAGCATTTCTAGGTCGATGCTTTATCCACTGTGCCACCACAGGTCAGGCTGGATTTTTTTTTTTTTTTGACATAATTCTGCTTGGAGTTTCTTGAGTTTGTTGGACATGTAGATTCATTCATTTCATTACTTTGGTGGGTTTGGCCATTATTTCTTCAAATACTTTTTCTCTTTAAAAAAACTTGTTTTTATTATTAAGTGAGAGGCAGTGAGGCAGAGACAGACACCCACATTTTCCCTGACCGGGATCTACCCGGCAAGCCCCTACAATGCTTTGCTTTGCCTGTCTGGGCCGCTGCTCCATAGCTCTGCAACTGAGCTATTTTAGTGCCTGAGGTGAGGCCATGGAGCCATCCTCTGTGCCCAGGGATAACTTTGTTTGAACCATTCAAGCCATGGATGCAGGAGGAGAAGAGAGAGAGAGAGATGGGAGGAAGAAGAGGTAGAGAAGCAGATGGTTGCTTCTCCTGTGTGCCCTGACCAGGAATTAAAACCACTTGCCAGGCCAATGCTCTACCGCTGAGTCAACCAGCCAGGGCCCACATACTTTTTCTAATGCTTTCTCTCTCTCATCTCCTTTGGGAATTCCCATGATATGTACATTGGTGTGTTCGGTGATAGCTCACTGGTTTCTAAGGTTCTGTCATTATTACTTATTCTTTCTTTGTTTCTGCTCCTCGAACAGCATAATTTCAATGAGCTTACCTTGAAATGTGCTGGTTCTCTCTCTGCATATTCAAATCTGCTGTTGAAACCCTCTGGTAAAATTCTCATTTTAGATATTGTACTTTTCAGCTCCATGACTTTTTGATTCCTTTCTGAAATTTCTGTCTCTTTATTGATACTCTCTATGTGGTTAAAGATACCTTTCCTGGCTTTCTTTACTTTTATGTCCATGGTCTCCTTTAGCTCTTTGAATACATTTATGAAACTTGATTTAAATTCTTTCTCTAGTAATCCAAATGTTTGGGCTGCCTCAAGAATAGTTGGTCAGTTTCATTTTTTTTTGCCTATGAATGGGCCATACTTTCTGATTTCATTGAATATCTCCTGACTTTTGTTAAAAAAAAAGGAACTAGATATAAAAAACATTATTATGTGAAAACTCTAAAAACCAGATTTGTCCCCCTTCCTTGGTCATTGGTTTTCTTGTTCATTGTGGATTATAGTTGGTTGTTTAGTGACTTCTCTAACTATTTTTGTATAGATTGTATTCTTCATTTGTGGTCATGAAGTCTCTGTTCTGTTAGTGTAATGATTTAACAGAGTGATTTAACAGCTAGTGATTTAACAGAGATATACTATTTAAATATCCAGAGAAGCAAAGAAAAACAGACAAACACGTCTCAGTTCCTAGACCCGTGCTCCGTGTGTGTGTGAATTAGGACATGCCTTCAAACTCATCTGTGCCATTTACAACTCTTGCCTTTGCCTTTAATTCCTTATGTAGAGTTTGAAATCAGCCAGAGGTATGATCACATGGCCTTCTCAGATCTTTTCGGATTACATGCCCCAAACTGGGCATGCCCATGGCCACTAGACTCCCAGGAGATGTGAAGGTTTTTACAGCCCTTCTAGCCCAGGGATCCTCCCTCCCCAGCTCTGTCTCCCAGGCTTTCTCCACGTCCATTATTTGCTCCAGGTGATGTGTTTGTCCTGGACACAGCCTCTGGTTCCTTGACATGGAATAGTGTTTGTACATGGTCTTTGCCTTAGTTCTTTCTCTACCCTGAAAGAGTTCTGAGTTAGAAATAATAAAGAGAAGGCATTTACCTCCATCCTGCAAGGAGCCACCTGACAGATCAAAACCTATTCACAGTCAGACAAAAATGCAAGTAACACGGGGGCCTGAACTCGAAGACTTGTGTCAGAGTGAGGGCTGTCTAGTGGGGTGGAGTCCTGAGTGTGTGGGGTCTGATGCTAAGTCAAGGTAGTTTGCACGGGAATTGTGTTGAATTGTAGGAAACACAGTTGGTGTCTGAGAATCCGAGAACTGAGTGAGTGGAGAAAAAACCCCTCACATTCCACAAAGAAATTCAGAGTAAGAGCAAGCAAGTCACTTCTGCCTGGGATGTCACTTACTGGTCACTTGTTCTCCAGCCAAACTGGAGTCTCTACAAAGTCCCAGAAGGTTCTACTCTCAAATTTTTGCTCCAAGACTTGAAAATTTATTTCTCTTCTTCCCTCACCCCAGCACCTGAACTCTCTTCCCACATGAGGAGAATTCCACACATAAAGAGTCTGGTGGGAGACAGAGACCACAGCCCTCCATAAAAGAGGGGTTCCCCATGTCCACTAACATTTGTGCATCTGGACACAATATGAGGCTCCACCAGTCAGAGGACCACATGCTGGACTCTACTCAGGACATGGTGACACAGAGCGGCTGGGACTGTGCAGACTGCACTGGGCAAGGGTGGCGGGAGTGGCAGAGACAGCAGTCCTGGCCGCAGGACCAGGGTCCAGCATCAGGGAGTCAGGGGTGTGAGCAGTGACATGTGTCCAGCAGCAGGACAGTGGTTCCTGTGTGGGACCCGACTTAGGCTGGACTGTGGGTCTGTTCCTTCCTGTGTGGCTTCAATCTGTTCTCTGGCTTTCCCCCAAACACTATAGGACCCCAATATCATGTATATACTGCTTTATATCTGAAGTAGAAACAGATGGGATTCCATTGTTTTCAGTAAGAAATCAATGAGGGGAACAGTTTCAGAGAGCAAGTGTTCAGAGATTTTATTACCCTGACCCGGGGCCACTTCTTAAATCTCCCACCTGACTCTGCCCCACGGCAGAGAGAATGACATGTAACTCCCAACATTACATCTCATGATAGAGAACATATGTTTCCCCTTTTCTTTCTGAAGAAAAAAAAATACCTTTAAATGTGGATTTAAGACCACTCCCCACCCTGAGCTCTGTCACTCAGGGGTTCCCAGTGTGGCTGAGCTTCAGGATTGCTGTGGGCTTCTTACACACCCCCAGGGCCCTCCCAGACCCATCGTCTCAGAGAATTAGGCTCCAGACCAGGTATCGCTGGGAGATCCTGGTCTGGGTTCCTGCTACTAAACATGTGACCTGAGACCAGCAGCATCAGCACCGACCTTGTTATAATCCAGACTCTCACACTCTGCTCCCGACAGTCTGAGTCTTAACAAAATGGCAGGGGACCCCTGCGCACAGGGAAGTCTGGGACTCCGTGGTCGCCATGCCTTCTAGACGCGGAGACAGAACTGTGCCGTCGGCTCTGGTGTGTATCTGAGCAGATCGCTCAGCACTGGGTCCTGGTCAGTCCTTCCTCCTCTGTCTTCTGCAGCCATCAGTGCCTGGGTCACCTCTTCTGTTCTCAAGGTTTTAAATATACTTTCTATGTGTCATCTCCCAAGTCTATTTGTCCAGCAAACATCTCTCCTCATCACCAGGCTTCTCTGTCCAGCTGCCAATTGGACGGCTCCCTTGTATTTCTGACGTCTCAGCTCCACCATCTCTTACAATGAATGCCTGTGATGCCCCTCAGATATGCCTCCTCCCCATCTTTCCTGACAGTGTCTGTCTCTTGCATCCTCTGAGATGTTTAGGGATTTGACTCCTCTCTCAGCCCAGACTAACCATCAGGAATGCTGTGAGTCCACTGCGCACCCCATAGAAGCACCTCCAGCCTGGAGTCTGCCCGACCCTCCTGCTCCCACTGCCCCCCTCGCCTCCACGTCTGTTCTCAGCACAGCAGCCACAGGACCCTTCAAAGGGGACGTCAGACCACGTCCCTCTCCTGCTCTCAACTGTGAGTCCCACCTCACTCAGACCACAGTCCCTGCCCTTCTAACGTCCTCAGGCCCCGAGGTCTGGCCGAGCCTCTGTCTCATCTCCATCACTCTCTGCCCGATTCCCACACAGGCCTCCTTGCTTTACCCAGACACCTCACTCTCCTGCCCCAGGGCATTTGCACTGGAGGTTCCTACCTGGACAGAACTCCACACATCCTCGTGGACAATTCCTCATGTCCTTCACATCTTTCCTCAAGGCCACCTTCCCAGTAAGACCACACTGACCCCCCAAATCACACAGCCATCTTCCTGTCCCCACAGCCCACACTCGGGATCACCTTCCCCACTGCGTTTTCCCAGGACACCTCCCCCTTCTGACACAGACACCTCCCTGTTCACTGCGCTCATACACACCTGTCTCTCCCCACACGACACATACTCCCAAGGCCAGCAGTGTTCCTGATCTGACTTCAGTGATGTCCCCACGTGAACAACAGTGCCACACGTCTGCACACAACCAGTCGTGGTTCCTGAGTGGTCCGTGTGGGGCAGCTCCCTGCACTAGAGACGCGTCTCTATTGATGGGGCCTCAGACCACAGCTGTCCTGTGGCGGCTGCAGCACAAGGTGCCCTCACACTGACTGCAATGCACCTGTACTTTCCCGGGATGCTCCCCCTAAATCTGCAGTGGACCCCGCTCAGCTCGTCCCTGAGTCTGCACTGAGCCAGCCCTGGAGCGCAGGGCAGGGGCGGGCGGGCGGGCAGAGAGAATTCCAGCAGGGACTTCTCTAAGGTGAGGAATCCCTCCTCTCTGCTGATTCCAGAGCTTGGTCTGGGAAAAGATGAAAAGAGCAATCAAGCCCCAGAAGGAGGAAAGTGTAAGGTATTTCCCCGCCCAGGAAGAAAGAAGGGCGTAGGCACCAAGTGTGCAATAGCAAGAGCTTTATTCAGAGTGCATCCCGGACAAGGTTCTCTGGTCCCCAAGACAGGCCAGAGAAGACACGCAGCCTCCCCCCACCCCGGACGTGGGGGGTGGGGTGGGGTGGTAATTTATAGCTTCGGTAGGGTGGTGGCGGATGGATATGATGTGGTAAAATTTCATTGGCTGACAGACAGTTGTTCTTTTTCTTTCTTTTCTTTTCTTTTCTTTCTTTCTTTCTTTCTTTCTTTCTTTCTTTCTTTCTTTCTTTCTTTCTTTCTCTCTCTCTCTCTCTCTCTCTCTCTCTCTCTCTCTCTCTCTTTCTTTCTTTCTTTCTTTCTTTCTTTCTTTCTTTTCTTTCTTTCTTACTTTTCTGAAGCTGGAAACGGGGAGAGACAATCAGACAGACTCCCGCATGCGCCCGACCAGGATCCACCCGGCACGCCCACCAGGGGCGATGCTCTGCCCCTCTGGGGCGTCGCTCTGCTGTGACCAGAGCCACTCTAGCACCTGGGGCAGAGGCCAAGGAGCCATCCCCAGCGCCCGGGCCATCTTTGCTCCAATGGAGCCTTGCTGCAGGAGGGGAAGAGAGAGACAGAGAGGAAGGAGGGGTGGAGAAGCAGATGGGTACTTCTCCTGTGTGCCCTGGCCGGGAATTGAACCCGGGACTTCTGCACGCCAGGCCGACGCTCTACCACTGAGCCAACCAGGGCCGACAGTTGTTCTTTTTCAAAGGCTCCTGGGAAGTTTCTTTTGGAGCGCATGGGTGTGGGCGGTTCCAGCCAACGTTCCGGACCTGGTTCCTCAGGTGACCTTCCCCCATTGCCAACCGACCTCACATTCTGACCTTTTTTATGTGAGATAGGGGTGCCGCTATTCATCTGGCTACTTCCTGCTGGTTCGGGGCGTCGTGGGGAAGGGTTGTCGGAAGGTGGTGGCTCTGAGGGGAGTCGCGTATATGGGTGTAGGAGCATCTGGTTGACTGTGAGTCGAGAAACCTCGCGGATGCGGCCCGGTAAGGATCTAAGAAAGAGGAGCAAATATGAGTAATATGTGATAACTAGAAGAGGAGCTAGGATGGAGCAGCCCGGGTGAGGATGGGTGGCTGCCACCAGGAGGTAAGCGGGTTGTAGGAGGAGAGGTCCTTGCGCAGTTTCTCTTGCAGACAGTGGAGGACATTGATGTTTCCTTCCACCGGGCCAGTCTCACTGATATAGTAACAGCATTGCTCCCTGCTTTAACTCACTCTGACGGCAGGTTCCGGGTGGGAGGGACAGGAGTAACAGGAGGGTCTGCAGGGCCCAAGCTTTGGGTGAGCCGGAGACGGGTGGGGCCCAGTGGTTCCGACTGCCAGCGGTCCTGCATGGGGGCAAGCTTGAGGCGAGAGACATGGTACCAAGGTGTTTGCCCAGGACCATGACGGCGAACCTATGACACGCCTGTCAGCACTGATAAGCATACCCATTTTTTTTTTTTTTTTTTTTTTTTTATAATCGGCCCTTGCAACTGAGATTGTAAAGCAGGCTTTGGGCTCAGATACGCCCCCTGTCTTCTCAAGTTGCAGGGCAATCTTTTTTTTTTAAAGATTTTATTTATTCATTATAGAGAGGGGAGAGGGAGAGAGAGAGAGAGAGAGAGAGAGAGAGAGAGAAGGGGGGAGGAGCAGAAAGCATCAACTCCCATATGTGCCTTGACCAGGCAAGCCCAGGGTTTTGAACCGTCAGCGTTTCCAGGTTGACGCTTTATCCACTGCACCACCACAGGTCAGGCTAAGCATAGCCATTTCCAATGACTCACGGCCACATGCGGCTGCATACCAGAGAAGTATGGGGCCGCATCCCGAGAAGGACGTTTCATCCTCAGCTCCTGAACGGCCAGGTGCAGTAGCCGAGGATAAAACACTTGCTGTAGTGTAGACATTCTGTGCCGGAGGTCTGAGGCCCAAACAACAGAACTCCAACACAGAGCGTCAGTTCTGGGACTTCCGGTTAGGCCGTTTTTCTCGAAGTGACACACCACCCGAGTTAGGCTCGTTTTTTTGGCGAATTTTGACACACCAAACTCAAAAGATTGCCCATCACTGCCCTAGCAGCTCGGCTGCGGTAGGAGTAGTCAGTATTACCGTGTGGGGTCCCGTCCACCTGGGCTGCAGGGAGCCAGGCTGGAGCTCCCTCAGAAGAACCCTGTCTCCTGGCTGGAGGGGGACCGCTGGGTGTGCTTCATCTGGACCCCCTATGGGAGGAAGGGTCCGGTCCGTGTGTTCCCTGAGAAGATGGCGGAGTAAAGACAGAAAGGGAGGTATGTGGCAAGAGGAGGGGGTTGACAGGTGAGCTGTGATTGATTAGGAATGGTGTACCATAAACCAGCTCAAAGGGGCTGAGTCCAGTGGGGTTTCGCGGGGTTGCTCTGATTCTGTGAGTGCCAGGGGGAGGAGGTTTGGCCAGGAGAGCCTGGTCTCGATGGAGAGTTTGGTTAGCTGACTCTTCAGGATGCCATAGGCCCTTTCCACCTTACCCGATGACTGAGGGTGACAGGGTATGTGGAGCTTCCAGGTGATGTTGAGAGAGGTGGCAACCTGCCGGACTATCTGGGCAGTGAAGGCCGGGCCGTTGTCTGACTGGGTGGTAGTCGGCAGTCCAAACCGCGGGATGATGTTTTCAATGAGAATGGAGGCAACAAAAGTTAAGAGATAACGGAGTTTTTTGTGAGGGGGCATGTGAGTGAAGTCAATCTGCCAATCCTGGCCTGGCCCGTGCCCCCTCAGCTGATGAGTGGGGAAGCCGGGGCGGAGTCCCCCTTGTGTAGAGGCTTTGGAACAGACAGCACATGCTGCGTGTACCTTTTCGATAGTCTGCTGGAGGCCTGGGAGGAAAAAGAGTGGTTGCAAGAACCGATAGAGAGCTTTTGGCCCTATGTGTAAGGAACAGTGGATATCAGGCAGGAAAGTTTCAGCCTGTCCTTTTGGTAAGGCAATTCTATCTCTGAGAAATATCCATCCCTGGTTGCACACGTCTCCACCCTTTCTGAGGAGGGTCTGTTCTTCCTCAGGAGTGTAGGGAGGTTTCAAGGAGGTGGAGAGAAACATGAGAGGAGAGGGGGAGGCTCCCAGGGTGAGGTTTCCAGCTGTCGCGTCGGCCCGAGCATTTCCCAAGGCCACCGGGTCCTGAGAGGTTTGATGGCCCCTACAATGTACCACAGCCACCTCAGCGGGAAGCTGTAATGCCTGAAAAAGTTCAGAAATGAGGGTAGCATTGATTATGGGGGAGCCCTTGGTAGTGAGGAAGCCCCTTTCCTTCCAGAGGGCAGAGTAGCTGTGGGTAATAAGAAAAGCATATTTAGAGTCAGTATATATAGTTACGTGTTTTCCCTGGGCCAGAGTGAGTGCCCGCGTGAGAGCAATCAGCTCTGCTTTCTGGGAGGTGGTGCCCTCTGGCAGCTGTTGGGCTTCTAAGGTGGAGGAGGTGGTGACCACTGCATGGGCCACCCGTCGTCGTCCGTCGGGTCCCTGTACAGAACTCCCATCTACAAAGAGTATTAGATCTGAATTTTTTTTTTGTATTTTTCTGAAGCTGGGAATGGGGAGAGACAGTCAGACAGACTCCCGCATGCGCCCGACCGGGATCCACCCGGCACGCCAACCAGGGGCGACGCTCTGCCCACCAGGGGGCGATGCTCTGCCCCTCTGGGGCGTCGCTCTGCCGCAACCAGAGCCACTCTAGCGCCTGGGGCAGAGGCCAAGGAGCCATCCCCAGCGCCTGGGCCATCTTTGCTCCAAATGAGCCTTGGCTGTGGGAGGGGAAGAGAGAGACAGAGAGGAAGGAGAGGGGGAGGGGTGGAGAAGCAAATGGGCGCTTCTCCTGTGTGCCCTGGCCGGGAATCGAACCTGGGTCCCCCGCATGCCAGGCCGACGCTCTACCGCTGAGCCAACCGGCCAGGGCAGATCTGAATTTTTCAAAGGAGAATCTGATAATCCATCTCGAGGTCTGTTGAGGAAATCTATTAGCTCCGTACAGGAGTGGGTGGGTTCTGGAAGTGTCGCTGGAGCTGGCAGTAGAGTGGCTGGGTTGAGTCTGGGAGAGGGCAAAAGAGTGACTGAAGGGTTTTCGATGAACAGGAGGTGAAATTCTTGTAGGTGGGAAGGACCCAACAGAGAAAGAGATTTGTGTGAAAGGAGGTCGGTGAGCCTGTGGGAGGAGAAGACAGTGATGGGTTGGGAAAGGGTGAGCTCAGTAGCCTCCGTGGTGAGTTCAGCTGCTGCGCCCAGTGCCCGGAGGCAGGGCTGCCAGCCTTTGACGGTGGAGCCCAGTTGTTTAGAGAGATATGCCACGGGCAGGCGGTATGGAGGCCCCACAGGTTGAGTCAGCTCCAATTGCATTACCGTGCTTTTCATCCGTGAAAAGGTGGAAGGGGCGTCTGGGGTCAGGTAAAGCGAGAGGGGGAGAGGAGATGAGGGCGTCTCGAAGGGTAGAGAAAGCCCTTTTAAAAGTGTTGGGGGATGTGAGAGGTCCCGTGGGAGTCCCTTTTGAAGTCTCATAGAGGGCTTTGGCTAAGAGAGCAAGATTGGGGATTCAGGGTCTAAAGAAGCCTATTAGACCGAGGAAAGAAAGAATCTGATCAGTGGTGGTAGGTGGCTGGAGACTGCGGAGGGTCTGAGTTCAACTTAGAGTGAGATCTTGGGTGATGGGGGTTAAGGCGATGCCCAGACAGACCACGGACTGAGAGTGAAGTTGAGCCTTAGCAGAGGAGACACGATACCCCTTCACCGTGCAGAAGTTAAGAGGGGTGGAGGTGCGTCTCCTTGAGGCGGACAGGGAGGGGCTGCAGAGGAGTAGGTCATCTACATACTGCAAGAGAGTACTAGTTTTGAGATTGCATGCAGCTAGATTCCAAGCCAGCGCCTGTCCAAACAGGTGTGGGCTGTCCCTAAATCCCTGGGGCAGGACGGTCCACGTAAGCGGTTGGGCTGTGCTAGTGTCCAGGTGAAGGCAAACAGAAAGTAAGAGTCAGGGTGTGGAGGGGTGGTAAAGAAGGCATTCCTGAGGTCTAGGGCCGTGAAGGGAGTGGTGCCTGAGGGAATGTGTGACAGTAACGTGTAGGGATTAGGGACTACTGGATGGAGGGGAACTACTGCCTCGTTAATTACACGTAAGTCTTGGACGAGGCGATAAGCTCCTGAAGGTTTTCGAACAGGAAGGATGGGGTATTGCAGGGAGAGTCCGTGGGGATGAGTAAGCCTTGGTTTAAGAGGCGGGTAATTATGGGTTTAAGGCCCTGGTGGTGACTTGCTGAAATAGGGAATTGGGGTCTAGATGGGAATTGGGAGGGATTTTTCAAGCAGATGTGAACGGGTGAGTGGTGGGTAGCTACCACAGGGGTAGAAGTGTCCCAGACCTGAGGGTTGATAGTATCTGGTGGAATAGGAGGTGTGACCGGGTTAGGGTGATCTGTGGTAGTGGGAGAGCCTTCAGTCAGGAGTGGTAGAAGTAAGTGGGAAGATGCTGTCAGCTGGATAGTGGCCCCGAGACTGTGTAGAATGTCCCGACCCAGTAGGGTACAGGGCATGAGGGCATAACTAAGAACGGGTGTGAAAAGGGGATTCCGTCCAAACTGCATGTCAGGGGTGGCGTACGAAGGAGGAAAAGAAGGGGTCCCATCCATTCCCATAACCGAGACCTGTGAGGGAACTAGAGGTCCAGAGTGGGATGGCAAAACAGAGAAGGTGGCCCCGTGTCCACAGGAAATGAGATGGACTTAGCCGCTACCTGCAGCATCACCCTGGGCTTGGCGAGGGTGATGGGGGTCTTCAAGTCCGGGCCGTGTCAGTCGTCCATGAGGCCGAGGAGTTCGAGCGATGGGCCCGCCTGGCTGCCGGAGCCTGGCATCCAGATCTGGCCAGAAATGCCGGAGCCAGAGGCAGGACAGGCTCAGGCCTTTCTGCAAAAAGACCGAAGCTGGGTCGTGGGGCCAGGAGCCCTGCAAACTCAGGTGAGGGTCAATGGCCGGTGGAGGGCAGCCCTGATGGGGGAGGGGCTTGAGAACACAGCGGAGAAGGGAGGGGCTCTGGCCTGCAGGGGAGGGGGCTTCCTGGAGGGAAGAGACCCGAGTGGAAGAGGTCCCCAAAGGGACCAGAGAGGGGTCCCGAGAGAGGGGTGCCCCGGGGGTCAGGCAGGAGGGGGAGAGAGTTCCTCAAGGGAGTAGGCGAGGGAGGAAAGATCAGGACTGGAGGTTTCTCTGGCTCAAAGGACCTGCGCATAGAGCAGGCGGCGCCGAGATTAGGGCGGGACCGCACATACTAGAAGCCCTGAATGTAAGGGATCTCGGACCGTTTCCCAGTTTTTAGGCAATAGCTGCGTAAATCAGTAAGGGTGTTAAAATCAAAAGTCCCTTCAGGAGGCCACCTGGTCTGGTTATCCAGTGGGTATGGTGGCCCGGCCACATTGGAGAAGAAAATCAGTTTCTTCTTCTTTAGGGAGGGAGAGATTCCGGATAAGGCATTCCAGGAGTGTTCTTGAGTCAGGTTTAGATTCCTTTGTCCCCATGGCCGCCCTCAGCCTCGTCGTGGTCAGAGATGAGAACTGGCGTCCCGGAACAAACAATCTCTGGCACCGGATGGTTAGGTAGAGTGGGTGTGTCCGGGACCTCTCCACGGCATGCACACACACACTCAGAACGGATAAGAGGTCCCTGGTGCAGCTGCGATTACGGACAGGGAGTCTCGGTGGAAAGCACTGAGGGAGGCCAGAGGCAGGGGACTCACCGCACCATGTGCCGAAGTGGGTGGGAGGTCGGAGGTCCTGGTCTCCCTCGGAAGGGAAGGGGGGAGGAGCAGCTCCCAGCGGGCTTCAAGCTCCTCCTGGGCTTCGGCACTAAACGTAAGGTATTTCCTCGCCGAGGAAGAAAGAAGGGCGTAGACACCAAGTGTGGAATAACAGAAACTTTATTCAGAGCGCATCCCGGACGAGGTTCTCTGGTCTGCGAGAAGGGCCAGTGAAGTCGCACCGCCTCCCCCTCCCGGAGGTAATTTATAACGTCGGTAGGGTGGCCAGGCTGATATGACGTGGCGAAATTACATCGACTGACAGTCGTTCTTTTTCAAAGCGCTCCTAGGGAGTTTCTTTTGGTGGGCATGGGTGTGGGCGGTTCCAGCCAAAGTTCCCAAACCTGGTTCCTCACGTGACCTTCCCCCATTGCCAACCGACCTCACAGCAAGAGCAGGTTGAGTCTGAAAACCCATCTCTCGGTATCACAGACTCCTGTTGGCAGAGAGCTTTGTGGGAGAATGACAGGCAAGTCACTTCCTGCTGCTGTCAGACAGGGACACCTAGGAGGAGAATGAGGCTGGAACTCCAAACAAGAACAAAAACAGTCACATTGCTCCACAGAAACAAAGAAACAACAAATAAAGACCCAGGAGATGGGGGCAGATAGGCGGACCCAGGCCTGAGCCTCAGCTGACCAACCATATGATGCCATCAGTGCTCACAGACCTGGAGGGGTCCTTTATTAGGACAAGTTACAAGGCCTGGGTGACATTTGAGTCCTTGTGATCACAGGTCCTGGTGGGACAAGGTTCTACTAAAGGGACAAGGACAAAAAAGCAGAGAGGTGACCTGCTAAGGAGTGACCACGTCAAAGCCCACGATGCACTGACCACTGATTGGGCACAGGGCCTGACCACACTCGGTCCTCACAGCCTCTCCTGTCCCTGCAACAGACTCAGCACAGCAGACACACGGGTTCTGGAAAGTTCTCGGTGCTTCCATTTATTTCCTTTAAAAACTTAGGGTCTTCTCCTTTAATTAAAGCATCAATCCTTTATGTCAAGAAATAAGTAAAAAATTCACATCCGGAATTTTATTTCTGTGAGGAGTAAGAAGCTGCAGCTCAGTGCTCCATGAAGCAGAGACAGAGATGGGGAGGCCCCGCCCCCCTCTGCTGGACAGGGAAGTGTGGGGAGGGGACATAGGGACAGGGATGGGTCGACTTCCCACCTCCTCACACTATGCTGATAGGAATGCAGACACGTTCAGATGCCCTTTGCAGAGAGAGAAGTGAGAGTTTCCAAAAGTCACAAACAGGGTTGGAAGGTGAGTGTGTGTGTGTGTGATGCATCTTCCATCACTCAGTCCCCGACAAGGCAGCTGTCTCATGCTGTAGAAGAAAATAATCACGAACCAATTCAGGTCAGTCATTGTAACTGGTGACATTCTCAATAGCCCACCTCATGTTCAAAATGTCCCAAAGAATCCCCATCACCCAGTCCTGTCCCCTCTGCCTTAACTCTTCCCTATGTCATGGTCCGACCTTTAGAAGTCAGGAGACACACATCAGAGCCCTGGGTGCAGACACTGCCTGGGTAGAACACAACAGAACATGGTCAGAGCCCCCAGGACAGGAGACGAAAGGTGGAACTATGGGGGGTGGGGTGGCCCATTGCTCTCGTCTGCATTGTCACAGGGTCTCCGGGGTCACTCCCTCCATACTCACTGGCAGCCTGAGTGTAGCTCCCTCCTTTCCCACCTGTGGAAAGACACATCCTGTGAGAGACCAGGGAGGAGCCAAGGTCATGAGGTCCTAAAGGAACCCCTATGCCTGGGCCCCCGAGAAGTTTCCAGAACTGTGAGTACTGACCCAGGACAGGATCAGGAAACCCAATGAAACTACATGTGTGGGGACTGGACTAATCTCTTTCCAGGAGGTCTGTCCTCAGCAGGGACCCTCCCCTCTGACCTGTGACTGCTGGAAACCATGTCTCCATTACCATATTTGTCAAGGTGATAACTTTGTCCCTCATGTTCATACGTGCCTCACTAAAGAGTAACTGTTAGCAAACGGCCCCAGACTGGCAAGCACATGCATGGGGACAGTACTTCCCATTAATGAAGCAAACACACTTCTTCCTGGGCTTGAAACCCCCTGTGGGACAAGAAACTCAGACCCCACCCTTCCTTACCTGAGCACCTCCTCCTCCACATCACAGTTCCCACCACAGCTCCAGTGACCACAGCTCCAAGGAGGACCAGGACAGCAACGGTGACCACAGTGGGGATGGCGGAGCTGGGAAGGAAGGGAACGGAAGGTGAGGGGGCCCTGACCCCCCCAGCCACAGCCCCATCCCTGCTGAAGTCCTCCAGAGGCCGCTGCTCCCTGAGAAGAGGCTCTGTGCCCACGTCCCCTCCTCACCCCATCTCAGCGTCAGGGGCTTGGGCAGCCCCTCGTGCTGCACATGGCACGTGTAGCTCTGCTCCTCTCCAGGGGGCACCCCCACAGCTGCCCACTTCCGGAAGCTCCCGTCCCCTGCAGGCCTGGTCTCCACAAGCTCCATGTCCTGGGTCAGGTCCTGCCCGTCACGCTGCCAGGTCAGGGTGATCTCCGCAGGGTAGAAGCCCAGGGCCCAGCACCTCAGGGTGACCTCACGGTCAGAGATGGGGTGGTGGGTCACATGTGCCTTTGGGGGGTCTGAGGAGAAGGGTGAGAAATTCAGAAACTTTTGATCCCTCATGGGCCACTCCAGCAGCACTCCTGTGACCATCATCGGAGTGGAAAGGTCAGGAGGAGTGGGAGAGGGAGCACAAAACCCAGTCTGGACAGAGGCACCTGGGATGGTCTAGTCTACAGGTTAGAGTCAGAGGGACACAACCCAGGTCGGAGGCAGGTAACCGAGGGGAGAAAGGGATTTCTGCTCCGGACCTGGGTGGAGGCCAAATGACTCAGAAAAGCCTGGTCAGACCTCAGGTAGGGACTCAGACACACTGGGTGGGGGACAGAGAACAAGGCCTGAGAAAGTCCCCATGGGTCCCAGGGCCACTGCCAGGGTTAAGGGGAACCGCTGATGGGTTATTTCAGGGTTGGTCTCCTCTCCATCCCAGAGAGACTGCCCCCTAATTGTCCCTGAGAGAAGGAGTCGCTCTCTGGTCCCGGATTTGGTCCCAGGGGACTCAATGTCCCGACCCAAAGGAGGGTGTTCTGACCCCGGTCCAATTCCTGTCTCCGTGTAGGAGCCGCAGCCCGAGGGGAGAGGAGGGAGCCCCGCGGCCCTGGTACCTGCGCGCTGCAGCGTCTCCTTCCCCTTTTCCAGGTAAAGGCGGAGCCACTGCACGCACTCCCCCTCCAGGTAGCTCCTCCAGTGCTCCACTACACCGGCCTCCTCCCACTTGCGCCGGGTGATCTGAGCCGCCGCGCCGTCCCGTCCAGGAGCGCAGGTCCTCGTTCAGGGCGAGGTAGTCGGTACCGTCGTAGGCGAGCTGACTGTACCCGCGGAGGAGGCGCCCCTCCGGGTCCATCTCGCAGCCGAGCATCCCCTGGAGGGTGTGAGACCCTGACCCCGCCCACTCGGCCCCGCCCCGACCGCGGGGATTAAACCCAAACTGATAATACAAGCTGATCAAAGGTCCCACGTGCTCCTCCCGGGTGGGGTGGCAGGTCTCACGATATTGGGTCACAGTCGGACCCGGACACTCGGCTAGTCCCTTTGTGGGGATGGGGTCGTTACCGGGACCCGCCCGCGTGGCTCACCGTCCTCGCTCTGGTTGTAGTAGCCGCGCAGGGTGTTCAGGTTCACTCGGGAAGCCTGTGCGTAGCCCTTGGCGCGCCGCGTCTCGCGGCCCCAATACTGCGGGCGCTCCTGCTCCACCCACGGCTGCTTCATCCTCGGGCTCGCCGCGTCGCTGTCGAACCTCACGAACTCCGTGTCGTCCACGTAGCCGACGGAGAAGAAGCGGGGCTCCCCGCGGCCGGGCCGGGACACAGCGGTGTAGAAATATCTCAGGGAGTGGGGACCTGGGGATGGGGAGGGGCTGAGACCCGGCGACCCTTCCCGGTGAGGGTCCCGAGCCCGGGAGATGGAAAAAAAGGCGGGACAGAGCAGTGTGGGGTTTGGACCGTGGAGGTGGACACGAGTCCTCCCCGGGGTCCAGCGCCCCCGCCGGGTCCCCTCGCTCCTCCCCGCAGAGGCCGTTCCCTCCCGACCCGCACTCACCCGCGCAGACCGGCATCAGGCCCAGGGTCCCCGAGAGCAGCAGGAGGAGATTTGGGGACTTCAAGAACTGCATTCTCCAGGTCTGGGAGACTGACTCGGACAACCACTAGGATGCCTTATAACCGAGACTGCGGTGACGCTAATTGCTTTCTCTACAAACCAGACACCCAATAGGAGTGACATATGGGGCCTCGTCAGGATTAACTAAGAAGAAGGACCCGACCCAGGTTGTGAGAGGCAGAAGTGAAACCTCAACAGTGACTGACCTTCCCAACCCAGACTCCGCCCTCCCTCGGGCTGAGACCCTGAGAGCCAGGCCCGGGAACCCAGGACTGTGTCCTGATCCCTCCTCCTGCACAGACAGCTCTTTGTTACCCTGTCTCCCTGAGTCCTGGCCCAGGGGCTGTGTGAAGACACCAGGGAGAGACCCCCAGGCTGGGCCTCAGCCCTTTCTCTTCTTCTGTTCCCGGACTTCTCTCCACCTGGATTGTTCTAGAAGAAATGTCACCCCAGAGAACCTGATGTCAGAGAGTGAGCTTGCCCTGGGATTGGAGGTGGAAGGACAGGGGTTTCTCTCTTTTTTTTTTTTTTTTTGTATTTTTCTGAAGTTGGAAACGGGGAGGCAGTCAGACAGACTCCCGCATGCGCCCGACCGGGATCCACCAGGCATGCCCACCAGGGGGCGATGCTCTGCCCCTCTGGGGCATCTCTCTGTTGCAACCAGAGCCATTCTAGCACCTGAGGCAGAGGCCACAGAGCCATCCTCAGCGCTCAGGCCAACCTTGCTCCAATGGAGCCTTGGCTGCGGGAGGGGAAGAGAGAGACAGAGAGGAAGGAGAGGGGGAGGGGTGGAGAAGCAGATGGGCGCTTCTCCTGTGTGCCCTGGCCGGGAATTGAACACGGGACTCCTGCACGCCAGGCCGACACTCTACCACTGAGCCAACCGGCCAGGGCCAGGGGGTTTCTCTTAACCTTGGAGAAGCTGTGTCTGAAAACACTGGATGGAGATTCTCAGAGACCAGTCTCCCTGTTGTCTGTGAACCCCAGTTGGGAGAAAAGTCTTGGAAACGCTGAACATCAGGAAGCTGATCTGTAAAGAAGTGATTTTGGCCCCTTGGTACAGAAATGTGTCTAACCAGCACTGCAGTCAGACTCACAGAGCTCCTGAATTCTACTTCCCACACAGTGTGTCTGTGACTTGGGATTGTTACATTGTGAAATGTTCTTCATTCTGTAGCCCTGAGTTTGTCTGTGAGTCCCCCACGTCCTCAGTACAGAGAAGCCCAGGGAAGCCGTGTGTCACTGTGCATTTCAACAGGAGCATGTACGTCCTAGAAGTTACAAGTGCTCAATGTGGTCATCCGAGTGATTGAGAGAGAGAAGGAAGGTTGGCTGGAGGAGTCCCAGACCCAGGGCAGAGTAAGGAAAGTTCAGAGAGAGTGTCAGGGAGCCTGGAGCCTAAGTCAGCCCTCAGAGGGGCAATGGTCCTGCCTCAGTTTCCCTGTTCTCAATCTTTGACGGGAAGGAGCCTGTGAGAAGCAAGGTCCCAGAGCAAACGAGGTAGCAGATCTGAGAGCACAGCAGTGGGGCCATCAGTCAGTTATGCTCCCTCAGGCTGAGGTCTGGGTGTGCATTCTCACGCTGCCACGTGACCTAGTGGAGAAAAAAATGACGAGAGAGGAAAAGGGAAGAACTGCTGGACCAGCACCTTTATGTAGATGAGAAGGGATGAGGCCTTGAGCACCAGCACAGGGACAGCTCTGGCTGGGAGTGTGGACAGCTCACTTCGGTGAAGTTTCCAAGTAGACGGTATTGTAAATTGGTAATAATTGATTTCTAATGTGTTCAGTTTTCTCAGTGAAGCAGGAAACAAGATCACTGGCAGTAATGAGATGGGGAAGGAGGGTGAGTGTTTGAGCAGAGGATGGGGGAGACTGAGGGAGCCATGAAGGGACAGGATGATTGCAGGCAGCAGTGTGGACCCCCTTGTGGTCTGAGTCATGATGTTAATATGATGCTTACACGTGTCTGTGTTGTCTCCAGCCTCCTGTAGCTGCACGGGGCAGGTGCAGGGAGGGCAGAGGTAGAATTTCCTGGCTGTGTAGTTTTCCCAAGCAAGGGTGACAAGGCAAGGGAGATCAAGGGAGGGATTGAAATGCTGTCTCATGGAATTGAAGATGAGTGAGGAGGGAGGAGAGGACATCGAGGGGTGAGGGACAGTGACTAGATGGTAGGATAATAACCTGGGATCCCAGTGGGCACAAAGGATTGTGGGAGGTGATGTAGCACAGGGTGGTCTCAGGCCTGGGAAACAGGCACATTTGTGATGAATGGTTTGCTGATATTACATTAATCGCATCAGTGTTTCCAGAGCTTAGGCCGCTCTGTGAGGTGAGTAGGGAGATGGAGGGCAGAGCGTGGGAAGCATGGCGTGGAGACTGTGGGAGGGCTGGGTTATTGGCAATGACAAGTCTAGGGGATGACATGGTAGGGGGCCCAGGAAAAGCAGAGCAGAAGGTCATGGAGGAGAGGAGCTCAGGGAAGTGAGGAGCCAGGGACTGAGCATCCTCTGCTGTGTGTGTTCTGTCCCTGCTATAAAGTGACCACAAACCAAGTAGCCTTAAACAATAGCACTTTATTACTCATGGGCTGTGTAGGTTACACAACCGACATGTGTTCACTGGACTAGGAATAAGGGGTCAGCAGGTCCCTGCCCCTCACTGGGGCTCTGGAAGAATCCACTGCCAAGCTCATTCACTTGGGTTTTTTTTTTTATATATTTTTTTTCTGAAGCTGGAAACGGGGAGAGACAGTCAGACAGACTACCGCATGCGCCTGACAGGGATCCACCCGGCACACCCACCAGGGGGCGATGCTCTGCCTCTCCGGGGCGTCGCTCCGTTGCGACCAGAGACACTCTAGCGCCTGGGGCAGAGGCCAAGGAGCCATCCCCAGCGCTCGGGCCATCTTTGCTCCAATGGAGCCTTGGCTGCGGGAGGGGAAGAGAGAGACAGAGAGGAAGGAGAGGGGGAGGGGTGGAGAAGCAGATGGGCGCCTCTCCTGTGTGCCCTGGCCAGGAATCGAACCCAGGACTTCTGCACGCCAGGCCGACGCTCTACCACTGAGCCAACCGGCCAGGGCCTCACTTGGTTTTTTGAACTCAGATTCTTGCAGATGTGGGACTGAGTCCCTTGCTGGGTGTCAGCTGGAGCCACCCTGAGCTCTCAGAGGATGTCTTCAGTCCTGGAACGTGGCCCCCACAGCACACACAATCCTTCCCCCACGTGGGACCTCTCTGCCTCCCCTCACCCTCATCTCTCCTGCAGCATCTCTGAGTCCACCCGGACAATCTCTCTGCTTTTAGGTTTATGTGACATGATTGGGCCCAGCCAGGTGATCCAGGATGGTTTTCCTGTCCTAAGGTCCTTAACCTTCATTACATCACCTGGTCCCTTTGCCATGTAAGGAAGCCTGTCCACAGTCTCCATGCAACTGGGATGGACATCATGGGGACCACTGTTCAGTCTTCCACATCTGTGTATGTTGAAATAGCCAAGGTCAAGGAGGTAGCACTCTGGGTAGGGTAGGATTGTGCAGAGCCTGTGGAGATGAGCATGCAGGATGTTTGAGGGACCAGGGGTGACTGAGACACACAGGGAAAAGGAGAGAATGAGGTTCATCCTGGTGGATTCAGGGCAGATGGTGGTGAGTGTGAGAGAGGGAGGTGGAAGGAGCAGGGGTCTGGGGCTCTCACTTGGGCTCTGTCGATGGGGATGAGGAGGTTTGGGGTGGTCAGTCTTAGTTCCAGTGGGTGGACAATTTCTTGATCCCTTGATTGTGGGGTGGAGTGTTGGAGGAGAGGAAGGTCTTAGAGGACATTCCAGAGTTCACTCTTAACCCTGACGGAGGGGACTGTGCTCACACCAGGTCTCAGTGTGACATCACTTCTAGGGCACCAGGTGTGACCCTGATATCGCTGCTGAGGTGACAGAAGGCCCAGAGGGGCTGTGCTATGAGCCCCAGAACCCCCGTGTGCATGTCCACACTGTGGACGGTTATGTAGACAGTGAGATGTTGTTCCCAAATAAAATATTATTTCATTTCAAAAATTCAGTTTAAAGAAGTACTGAGAAATAGGAAGTGAAAGAAAATATTTCTACTTCTCAGATTTCCCTGGTGTTACCATCAAGGGAACACAGAGAGGGGTGACCGGGAGGGGTGGACACTCAGAGACAGCACAAGGCCCTGAGCGCTCCTCTTCTCCACGTGAGAGGCTCTGGGGGGATGACACAGAGGACCTTGGTCAAGGCACATATGAGAAGCCATCAATGAACAGCTGAAATGCCCCAATTATGAGTAGATGCTTCTCATTTCTCTCTTTTACTGTCTGTCTGTCTCTCTCTCACTAAATTAAAAAAAGAGAGTCATGTATTACTTTGACATTTTATATTAAGAAATTAGTTATTTTCTCCAGCGTAAAAACCATATTATTTATTTATTTATTTTATTTTATTTTCATTTTTATGAAGCTGGAAACCGGGAGAGACAGTCAGACAGACTCCCGCATGCGCCCGACCGGGATCCACCCGGCACGCCCACCAGGGGCGATGCTCTGCCCACCAGGGGGCGATGCTCTGCCCATCCTGGGCGTCGCCATGTTGCGACCAGAGCCACTCTAGTGCCTGGGGCAGAGGCCACAGAGCCATCCCCAGCGCCTGGGCCATCTTTGCTCGAATGGAGCCTTGGCTGCGGGAGGGGAAGAGAGAGACAGAGAGGAAAGCGCGGCGGAGGGGTGGAGAAGCAAATGGGCGCTTCTCCTATGTGCCCTGGCCGGGAATCGAACCCGGGTCCTCCACACGCTAGGCCGACGCTCTACCGCTGAGCCAACCGGCCAGGGCAAAACCATATTATTTAAAAAATGATTTTTTTAAAGAGATGAGTACAGAAATATTTAGGGGTGACGATTGTGTGATTTGGCAGGTAATTTTCAAATATTTTAACAAAAACTATAGAGATATATAACAGAAAATAAAGCAAAATATTAAAGTTCTTTCAAAATATTGAAGTGATTAAATAAAGTTCTTTCAATCCTTATGTATATTGGAAATTTATCACAGTAGTTTGGGGAAAAATTTTAAATAGTGATTCTCAATGACATGAGAAACATTTACAACATGCTGTTGAAAGAAAAGAAGGCTTTAAGCCTGTGTGTGTGAGAATTGTCAGCATATGAGAGATGTCAGTGTGTGTGAACATGATTGTGTGTGAGAGATGTCAGTGTGTGAGCATGTCCGTGTGTGTGCACGCGCACGAGAGGTCAGTGTGTGTGTGTGTCTGTGTGTGTGCGCTCACAAGAGGTCAGTGTGTGTGAGCATGTCCGTTGTGCGTGTGCATGCACGAGAGGTCAGTGTGTGTGAGTGTGTCCGTGTGTGTGTGTGTGCGCACGCAAGAGGTCAGTGTGTGTGTGTCCGTGTGTGTGTGCACGCACAAGAGGTCAGTGTGTGTTAGCGTGTCCGTGTGTGTGTGCGCATGCATGAGAGGTCAGTGTGTGTGAGCGTGTCCGTGTGTGTGCGCGCATGCACAAGAGGTCAGTGTGTGTGAGTGTGTCCGTGTGTGCGCGTGCACACGAGAGGTCAGTATGTGTGAGCGTGTCCGTGTGTGTGCGCGCATGTACGAGAGGTCAGTGTGTGAGCGTGTCCGTGTGTGTGTGCGCACGCAAGGTCAGTGTGTGTGAGCGTGTCCGTGTGTGTGTGCACACGCGAGGTCAGTGTGTGTGTGTCCATGTGTGCGTGCACGCACGAGAGGTCAGTGTGTGTGAGCGTGTCCGTGTGTGTGTGCGCATGCACGAGACGTCAGTGTGTGTGTGTGTGTGCACGCACGAGAGGTCAGTGTGTGTGAGCGTGTCCGTATGTGTGCGCATGCACGAAAGGTCAGTGTGTGTGTGTGTCCGTGTGTGTGCGTGTGCGCACGTGAGGTCAGTATGTGTGAGCGTGTCCGTGTGTGCACGCGCGCACGAGAGCTCAGTGTGTGTGTGTCCGTATGTGTGCGCATGCACGAAAGGTCAGTGTGTGTGAGCGTGTCCGTGTGTGTGCGCGCGTGCACGAGAGGTCAGTGTGTGTGAGCGTGTTTGTGTGTGTGTGCGCATGCACGAGAGCTCAGTGTGTGTGAGCGTGTCTGTGTGTGTGTGCGCATGCAAGAAAGGTCAGTGTATGTGAGCGTGTCCGTGTGTGTGTGCGCATGCACGAGAGGTCAGTGTGTGTGAGCGTGTCCATGTGTGTGTGCACATGTACGAGAGGTCAGTGTGTGAGCGTGTCCGTGTGTGTGTGCGCATGCACGAGAGGTCAGTGTGTGTGAGTGTGTCCGTGTGTGTGTGTTGGTGTAGTGTATGTCAGTGTGTGTTTCCGTGTGCCTGAGTGTGTCCATAAGTCTGAGCGTGTTGGTATTGTGTATGGCACTGTGTGTTGCTGTGAACCAGCCTGGCTAGTAATTCCAGGTCCTGAGTGGGAACAATGTGGAATTAAGAATATAGGCTTAAAGTAAAAGGATGGGCTTGGGAGGCCTCTGCAATGCTGATGGCAAGAACAGAGCGCCCTCCACACCACTTTCCTGTTTTATTTATAGGGCAGTGAGGCCATTAGCAAATCAAAGAGATCTCTGATCACATTTCCAAGGCAACTTAAGAACTCTACCAAGTGCAGAAAACCCTCACTGTACATAACACCTTAACTTCACAAGAAAAAGGATAAGAGAAACTTGCCTCCAGTCTTTCCGGGGAACATGGGGGCAGGATGAGTATAAACAATCCAGCAGCATAAGCAAAATAGCCTTTAGCAACTTCACAGAACAAGAAGTGAGGTGGGGGGTTGGGCAGACTGTCAGCTTACTGCCAGTTCCCCACACCTCTGTTCCCCAAAATCTACACTGCAAAACCCTGCTGGCTTTCAGTCCCCAACAGTGTGTGTCTGTATGTGTGTGTCCATGTCTGTGTGTGAGTGTGGTGCACACTCAGTGTGTCGGTGTGTAGCCGTGTGTGGCAGTCTGGGTGCACTCACTCATTCATTCACTCAACACAACAACAACAGGGCATTTCAGGGCAGTGGAAATGCAGCTGTGGACATCACATCCCTGTCCCTGTCCTCACAGAGCTGACGGTCTCAGGAAGGGACAGACAGTAACAAATAGATACAGTGTAAAGTGTGCTAGTGACCTGGGTGTGAACAAAAGCAGAGCATTTGTGCAACTGAACATGGCATGAGGCTCCACCAGTCAGGTGACCACATGCTGGAACCGGCCATGGGACGTGCTGACACAGAGAGGCTGGGACTGTGCAGAGTGCACTAGGAAAGGGTGGACGGAGCAGCAGGGACAGTGTCCAGGTGCCAGGAGCAGCAGGGACAGCAGTCCTGGCCTCAGGACCAGGGTCCAGCATCAGGGAGTCCAGGGTGTGAGTGTGACATGTGCCCAGCAGCAGGACAGTGGTTCCTGTGTGGGACCCGACCAGGCTGGTCTGTGTGTCTGCTCCTGGCTGTGTGGCCTCCAGCTGCTCTGTGGTTTTCCCCAAACACTATTAGTCCCCAATGTCATGTACATACTGCTTTATATCTGAGCTAGAAATAGGTTGGATTCCATTGTTTGCTGCAAGAAATCAATAAGGGGAACAGTTTCAAAGAGCAAGTGTTCAGAGATTTTATTACACTGACCGGGGGGGACACTTCCTAAATCTCCCACCTGACTCTGCCCCCCTGCGGAGAGAACAATAGGTACCTCCCAACATCACACCTTCTTACACACCCCCAGGCCCCTCCCAACGACTCCCTTGTATTTCTAACAGACGTCTCAGCTCCACCATCTCTTACAATGAACACCTGTGATGTCCTTTCAAATATGCTCCTTCCAGAGCCTCCCCATCTCTACTGACAGCAACTCCGTCTACTTTTATCCGCTGAGAGTTTTTGTGACCTTACTCCTGTCTCATATTCCAGATCAACGCATCAGGAAGCAGGGACACCCAGAGGAGAATGAGACTGGAACCCCAAACAAGGACAAAAACAGTCACACTGCTCCACAGAAACAAACGACTGAAGACCCAGGAGACGGGGGTTGATAGGCAAACCCAGGCCTGAGCCTCGGCTGACTGACCTCACAGAGTCCTCGCTGCCCACAGACCTGCAAGTGTCCTTTATTAGGACAATTTATGAGGCCTGGGTGACATTTGAGTCCCTGTAAATACAGGTCCTGGGGGACAAAGTTCTACTGGAGAGATAAGGACAAAGGAGCAGAGAGGTGACCCAGCTGAGGAGTGACCGCTTGAAGCCCATGATGCACTGAGCACCGACTGGGCACAGGCCTGACCACACTCTGTCCTCACAGCCTCTCCTGTCCCTGCAACAGACTCAGCACAGCAGACACACGGGTTCTGGAAAGTTCTCAGTGCTTTCATTTATTACCTCTCAAACTTTAGGGTCTTCTCTTTTAATTAACCCAACAATCCCTCATGGCAAGAACTGAAAATACAAATTCACACCCAGAGTCTTATTTCAATAAGAGAGTAAGAGGCTGCAGCTCAGTGCTCCACGAAGTACAGACAGAGATGGGGAGGCCCAGCCCCCCTCTGCTGGACAGGGAAGTGTGGGGAAGGGGCGTGGTGGGCAGGGGTGGGCCAGCCTCCCACCTCCTCACACTATGCTGATAGGAGTGGAGACACGTTCAGATGCCCTTTGCAAAAAGAGAAGTAACATGTTCCCGAAGTCACAAATGGGGTTGGTGTGTGTGTGTGTGTGATGCATCTTCCGTCATTCAGTCCCTGACAAGGCAGCTGTCTCAGGCTGTAGAAGAAAATAATCACAAACAAATTCAGGTCAGTCACTGTAACTGGTGACATTCTCAATAGCCCACCTCATACTCAAAATGTCCCAGAGAATCCCCATCAACCAGTCCTGTCCCCTCTCCCCAACCCCTCCCATCAGGGTCTCACCTTTAGAAGCCGTGAGAGACACGTCAGAGCCCTTGGCACTGTCACTGCCTGGGGTAGAACACAACAGGACATGGTCAGAGCCCCCAGGACAGGAGACTAAAGGAGGAACTATGGAGGGAGGATTCCCCATGGCTCCCGTCTGCACTGTCACAGGGTCTCAGGGGTCACACTCTCCATACTCACTGGCAGCCTGAGTGTAGCTCCCTCCTTTCCCACCTGCGGGAAGAAAACATCCCGTGAGAGACCAGGGAGGAGGCAGGGCCATGAGATCCTAAAGGAACCCCTAGCCCTGGCCAGTTGGCTCAGCGGTAGAGTGTTGGCCTGGCGTGCGGGAGACCCGGGTTCGATTCCCGGCCAGGGCACATAAGAGAAGCGCCCATTTGCTTCTCCACCCCCCACCCCCTCCTTCCTCTCTGTCTCTCTCTTCCCCTCCCGCAGCCAAGGCTCCAATGGAGCAAAGATGGCCCGGGCGCTGGGGATGGCTCCTTGGCCTCTGCCCCAGGTGCTAGAGTGGCTCTGGTCGTGGCAAAGCGACGCCCCGGAGGGGCAGAGCATCGCCCCCTGGTGGGCAGAGCGTTGCCCCTGGTGGGCGTGCTGGGTGGATCCCGGTCGGGCGCATGCGGGAGTCTGTCTGACTGTCTCTCCCCGTTTCCAGCTTCAGAAAAATACAAAAAAAAAAAGGAACCCCTAGTCCTGGACCCCAGAGAAGTTTCCAGAACTGTGAGTATAGACCCAGGACCCAGGACAGGATCAGGAAACCTGAGGAAAGTACATGTGTGGAGACTGGAACAACCATCCTCCAGAGGTTCTGTCCTCAGCAGAACTCTCCCCTCTGACCTGTTACTGTTGGGACCCTGGTCCCCATCACCAGACTCATTAAGGTGATAAATCTGTCAGCCTCATGTTCACACGTGCCTCACTAAAGAGTAAGTGTTAGCAAACAGCCCCAGACTGGGCAAGCACACACGTAGGGATGGTACTTCACATTAATAAAGTGGACACACTTCTTCCTGGGCTTGAAACCTGCTGTGGGACTCAGACCCCACCCTTCCCTACCTGAGCGCCTCCTCCTCCACATCAAAGCTCCCCCCACCACAGCTCCAGTGACCACAGCTCCAAGGAGGACCAGGACAGCAACGGTGACCACACTGGGGATGGTGGCCTGAGGAGGCTCTGAGAAGGGAAGGGAAGGTCAGGGCCCTGACCCCCAGGCCACAGCCCCGACCCTGCTGAAGTCCTCCAGAGGCCCCTGCTCCCTGAGAAGAGGCTCTGTGCCCGTGTCCCCTCCTCACCCCATCTCAGGGTCAGGGGCTCGGGCAGCCCCTCGTGCTGCACATGGCACGTGTAGCTCCGCTCCTCTCCAGGGGGCACCACCACTGCCGCCCACTTCTGGAAGGTCCCGTCCCCCGCAGGCCTGGTCTCCACAAGCTCAGTGTCCTGGGTCAGGTCCTGCCCGTCACGCTGCCAGGTCAGGGTGATCTCCGCAGGGTAGAAGCCCATGGCCCAGCACTTCAGGGTGACCTCATGGTCAGAGATGGGGTGGTGGGTCACGTGTGCCTGTGGGGGGTCTGAGGAGAAGGGTGAGAAATTCAGTAACTTTTCATCTCTCATGGGTCACTCCAGCAGCACTCCTGTGACCATCCTGAGAGTGGACAGGACTGCTGGGGTGGGGGAGGGAGCACAAAACTGAAATACCAGCCAAGACAGAGGCATCTGGGATGATATCTTAGTCTTGGAAAGTTCTAGAATCAGAGTTACGCAGCCCAGGGTAGGAGGCAGGTCTCTGAGAGGAGAAAGGGGTTTCTTGTCCAGACCAGGGTGGAGGCCAAATGACCCAGAAAAGCCAGGGTCAGACCTCAGCCACACTGGGTGGGGACAGAGAACAAAGCCTGAGGGAGAAAGTCCCCATGGGTTCCAGGGCCACTGTCAGGGTCAAGGGGAACCGCTGATGGGTGGTTTCAGGGTTGGTCTCCCCTCCATCCCAGAGAGACTGCACCTAATTGTCCCTGAGAAAAGGGGGAGTCGGTCTCTGGTCCCGGTTCTGAAAACCCAGGGGACTCAATGTCCTGATGCAAAGGAGGGTGTTCTGACCCAGGTCCGTCTCCTGTCTCCGTGTAGGAGCCACAGCCCGAGGGGAGAGGAGGGAGCCCCGCGGCCCTGGTACCTGCGCGCTGCAGCGTCTCTTTCCCCTTTTCCAGGAAAAGGCGGAGCCACTCCACGCACTCCCCCTCCAGGTAGTTTCTGTAGCGCTCCGCCTCTCCGGACTCCTCAAACTTGCGGCGGGTTATCTGAGCCGCCATGTCGGCTGCGGTCCAGGAGCGCAGGTCCTCGTTCAGGGCGAGATAGTCGGTACCGTCGTAGGCGAATTGCTGGTACCCGCGGAGGAGGCGGCCGTCCGGGTCCATATCACAGCCGAGCACGCTCTGGAAGGTGTGAGACCCTGACAGCCTCCTGCGGTCAGCCCCGCCCACTCAGCCCCGCCCCTTGGCCAGCCCCGCCCAATCAGCCCCACCCGTGCTTAGCCCCGCCCACTTAGACACGCCCCGTGGTGAACCCCCACCCAATAAACCCCGCCCCCGAGCTTAGTCCCCGCCCACCCAGCCCCATCACCCTCTCCAGTCCTCCAGGATTCAAGCTAAACCAAAAACCAAACCGGGTCAAAGTCCCCGCTGGCTCCTCCCAGGTGAGGTAGCGGGTCCCGCGGTCTTTGATGGAGCCCGTCCGTGGGGTTGGGGTCGTGACCAGGACCCGCCCGCGTGGCTCACCGTCCTCGCTCTGGTTGTAGTAGCCGCGCAAGTTGTTTAGGCCCAATCGGTAACTCTGTGCGGCGCCCATAGCGATCTGCGTGTTCCGGTCCCAATACTGCGGGTCCTCCTGCTCCACCCACGGCTGCTCCATCCACTGCGCCCGTGGTTGCACCCTCGGGCTCGCGGCGTCGCTGTCGAACCGCACGAACTCCGTGTCGTCCACGTAGCCGACGGCGAAGAAGCGGGGCTCCCCGCTGCCGGGCCAGGACACGGCAGTGCTGAAATATCTCAGGGACTGGGCACCTGGAAAAGTGGTAGGTTTGAGACCCAGCGACCCTCCTCCCTGTGTGGATCCCGGACCCGCGAGACGGAAAAGGGGACGGGACAGTTCACAAGTCAGGACGGGCGGTGGAAACTCGCCACCCCTGCCCCCTCCCTGGGTCCTGCGCCCCCTGTGCCCCCTTCAGGTCCCTTCGCTGCTCCCCGCAAACGCCGTTTCCTCCCGATCCGCACTCACCCGCCCAACTCGGGGTCAGAACCAGGGCCCTCGAGAGCAGCATGAAGAAGGCTGGGGACCCCATCACCCGCACCCTCAAGGTGTGGGGACAATCTGTGTCTGGCAAGTCCGCGGATACAGTATAACCGGGGACGGCGGGTAGGCTGATTGGCTTCTCAAGAAACCGGACACCCAATGGGAGTCAGAGATGGGGTCGCGTCATGAGTATCCAGGAAGAAGGACGCACACAGGCGGTGAGAGGCGGAAGCAATATCCGGGAGATGGGGACTCCCCAAAACTGACCTTTCCCTCCCAGACTCCGCCCTCGGGCTGAGACCCTGAGAGCCAGGCCTGGGGACCCGGGACTGTGTCCTCAACCCTCCTCCTGCGCGTAGAGCTCTTTGTCATCGGTCTCCCTGATTCCTGGCCCAGGGGCTGTGTGAGGACACCAGGGAGAGACCCCCAGGCTGGGCCCCGGCCATACCCCTCTTCTGTTCCTGGAATCGCTTTCCCTGAAATGGATTCTCTGCCTCCCACCACTTATCTCTCCCCCTGGACTCTTCTAGAAGAAATTTCACCCCAGAGACTTTGATTTTAGAGAGTGAGCTCGCCCTGGGAATGGGAATGGAGGTGGAGGGACAGGGTTTCTCTTAACCCTGGAGAAGCTGTGTCTGAAAACACGGGATGGAGATCCTCAGAGACCAGTCTCCCTGTTGTCTGTGAACCCCAGTGGGGAGTACAGTCTTGGAAACCCTGAACATCAGGAAGCTGATCTGTAAAGAAGTGATTTGGCCCCTTGGTACAGAAATGTGTCTAACCAGCACTGCAGTCAGACTCACAGAGCTCCTGAATTCTACTTCCCACACAGTGTGTCTGTGACTCGGGATTGTTACATTGTGAAATGATCTTCATTCAGGAGCCCTGAGTTTGTCTGTGAGTCCCTCACGTCCTCAATACAGAGAAGCCCAGGGAAGCCGTGTGTCACTGTGCATTTCAACAGGGGCATGTACATCCTCGAAGTTACAAGTGGTTAATGTGGTCATCCAAATGATGGAGAGAGAGAAGGGAGTTTGGCTGGAGGCGTCCCAGACCCAGGGCAGAGTAAGGAAAGTTCAGAGAGGGTGTCAGGGAGCTTGGAGCTAAATCAGCCGTCAGAGGGGCAATGGTCCTGCCTCAGTTTCCCTGCTGTTCTCAATCTTTGACGGGAAGGAGCCTGTGAGAAGCGAGATCCCAGAGCACATGGGGCAGCAGATTTAAGAGCACAGCAGCGGGACAACAGTCAGTTATGCTCCCTCAGGCTGAGGTCTGGGTGTGTATTCTCACGCTGCCACGTGACCTAGTGAAGGAAAAAATGAGAAGAGAGGAAAAGGGAAGAACTGCTGGGCCAGCACCTTTATGTAGATTAGGAGGGATGAGGCCTCGAGCACCAGCAGAGGGACGGCTCTGGCTGGGAGTGTGGACAGCTCACCTGTGGTGAAGTCTCCAAGTAGACGGTGTCGGAAATCTGTGATAGTCATCTTCTAATGCGTTCAGTTTTCTCAGTGAAGCAGGAAACAAAGTCACTGGCAGTAATGAGATGGGGAAGGAGGGTGGATGTTTGAGCAGAGGATGGGGGAAACTGAGGGAACTGTGCAGGGACAGGATGATTGTGGGCAGCAGTGTGGACTCCCTTGTGGTCTGGGTCATGACGTTAACGTGACAGTGTCCATGTGGCTGTGTTGTTCTCCCCCCTCCAGTAGCTGCACGGGGCAGGTGCAGGGAGGGCAGAGGTAGAATTTCCTGGCTGTGAAGATTTTCCAAGCAAGGGTGACAAGGCAAGGGAGATCAAGGAAGAGATTGAAATGCTGTCTCATGGAATTGAAGATGAGTGAGAAGGGAGGAGAAGACATTGAGGGGTGAGGGACGGTGACTAGATGGTAGGATAATAACCTGGTAACCTAGTAGGCACAAAGGATTTTGGGAAGTGATGTAACACAGGTTGGACTCAGGCGTGGGAAACAGGCACATTTGTGATGAATGGTTTGCTGATAGTATATTACACATGTGATCAAATTATCATACCAGTGTTTCCAGAGCTTAGGCCGCCCTGCAGGGTGAGTAGGGAGATGGAGGGCAGAATGTGGGAAGCATGGCGTGGAGACTGTGGGAGGGCTGGGTTATTGGCAATGACAAGTCTAGGGGGTGACAAGGGAGGGGGCCCAGGAAGAGCAGAGAAGAAGGTCATGGAGGAGAGGAGCTCAGGGAAGTGAGGAGCCAGGGACTGAGCATCCTCTGCTGTGTGCGTTTTGTCCCTGTTATAATGTGACAACAAACTGAGTGGCTTTAAACAGCAGCCCTTTATTATCTCACGGTTGTGTAGGTTACAGGTTTAACATGTCCTCACGGGGCTAGGAACAAGGGATCTGCACGTTGCTGCCCCTCGCTGGAGACTTTGGAAGAATCCACTGCCAAGCTGGTTTACTATGTTGTTTGAATTCAGATTCTTTTCTTTTTTTTCTTTTTTTTACAGGGTCAGAGAGTCAGAGAGAGGGATAGATAGGGACAGACAGGAACGGAGAGAGATGAGAAGCATCAATCATCAGTTTCTTGTTGCAACACCTTATTTGTTCATTGATTGCTTTCTCATATGTGCCTTGACCGCGGGCCTTCAGCAGACTGAGTAACCCCTTGCTCAAGCCAGCGACCTTGGGTCCAAGCTGGTGAGCTTTGCTCAAACCAGATGAGCCCACGCTCAAGCTGGAGATCTCGGGGTCTCAAAGCTGGGTCCTCTGCATCCCAGTCCAATGCTCTATTCATTGCTCCACCGCCTGGTCAGGCTGAACTCAGATTCTTGCAGATGTGGGACTCAGTCCCCGTTTCCTTGCTGACTGTCAGCTGGAGCCACCCTGAGCTCCCAGAGGATGTCTTCAGTCCTGGAACGTGGCCCCCACAGCACACACAATCCTTCCCCCATGTGGAACCTCTCTGCCTCCCCTCACCCTCATCTCTCCTGCAGCATCTCTGACTCCAGCCAGAGAAATCTCTCTGCTTTTAGGTTTATGTGACATGATTGGGCCCAGCCTGGTGATCCAGGATGGTCTCCCTATCCTAAGATCCTTAACCTTCATTACATCACCAAGTCCCTTTCTCATGTAAGGAAGCCTGTCCACAGGCTCCAAGGATTCAGGCTGGACATCTTCGGGGACCACTGTTTATCCTTCCATATCTGATTATGTTGAAATCACTGAGATCAAGGAGGTAGTACTCTGAGGAGGGTGACAGTGAGCCAGGAGCTAAAAGAAATGAAGCAATGGCCTGGGGGTCCCCAGGGATTACCTACAATGAGGGGAGTGTGGGTTTTGATCTGATGATGGATTAGGGCAGCGGTTCTCAACCTGTGGGTCGCGACCCCAGCGGGGTCGCCTAAAGCCATCAGAAAATACATAATGCATATCAGGTATTTACATTCCGCATCATAACTGTAGCAAAATTACAGTTATGAAGTAGCCACCAAAATTATTTTTTGGTTTGGGGTCACCGCAACATGAGGAACTGTATTGCGGGGTCACGGCATTAGAAAGGTTGAGAACCACTGGGTTAGGGGATGTTAATGAGGAGAGAAGGGAAAAGTCAAAGCAGTTGAGGAGAAGGACCCCACCCACCTCCAGGCCCAGGGCACAAGGTCTGTGGGAGGGGAGACACCCCCATGACAGGACTTCAGAGGGAGCCATGTCCTCAGGGAGACCCAGGTCCCTGTCAGAGCTGCAGGTGCAGGAACACCCTGGGAGGACTGTGCGGATTTGGCTGATCCTGGGCTGAGACCTCCGGGGGACACAGTGGGAAGGTTTCAGGAGCTGGGGAGGGGGTGTGAGGGGAGACAGAGTAGGGGTGCACGGAGCCTGTGGAGATGAGCGTGCAGGATGTTTGGGGGACCCTGGGTGACTGAGACAGACAGGGAAAGGGAGAGAATGAGGTTCATCCTGGTGGATTCAGGGCAGATGGTGGTGAGTGTGAGAGAGGGAGGTGGGAGGGGCAGGGGTCTGGGGCTCTCACTTGGGCTCTGTCGATGAAGATGAGGAGGTTTGGGGTGGTCAGTCTTAGTTCCAGTGGGTGGACAGCTCTTTACTCCCTGATTGTGGGGTGGAGTGTTGGTGGAGAGAAAGGTCTTAGAGAACATTCTCGAGTTCACTCTTAACCCTGACGGAGGGGACTGTGCCTTCTCCAAGTCTCAGTGTGACATCTGCTCTTGGAGGTGTGACTTCTGGGGCACCAGGTGTGACCCTGACATCACTGTTCCTCTGCTACGCTGCTGAGGTGACAGAAGGCCCAGGGGGCTGTGCTCTGAGCCCCAGAGCCCCGTGTGCATGTCCACACTGTGGACGGTTATGTAGACAGTGAGATGTTGTTCCCAAATAAAAATATTATTTCATTTCAAAAAATTTAGTTTAGAGAAGTACTGAAAAATAGGGAGTAAAAGAAAATATTTTTACTTCTGAGATTTCCTTGGTGTTAGCATCAAGGGGACAGAGAGAGGGGTGGCTGGGAGGGGGGGACACTCAGAGGATCCTGGTCAAGGCACATTTGAGAACCAATCAATGAACAGCTGAAATGCCCCAACTATGAGTAGATGTTTCTTATCTCCCTTCCTGTCTGTCTGTCTCTCTCTCATTAAAAAAAAAAAAAAGAAAAAAGCCTAATCATGCGGGGGCGCAGTGGATAGAGCGTCAGACTGGGATGCAGAGGACCCAGGTTCGAGACCCCAAGGTCTCCAGCTTGAGCGCGGGCTCATCTGGTTTGTGCAAAGCTCACCAGCTTGGACCCAAGATTGCTGGCTTGAGCAAGGAGTTATTAGGTCTGCTGAAGGCCCGCGGTGAAGGCACATATGAGAAAGCAATCAATGAACAACTAAGGTGTTGCAACAAGAAACTGATGATTGATGCTTCTCATCTCTCCGTTCCTGTCTGTCCTATCTATCCTGTCTCTGTAAAATAATAATAATATAAATAATAATAATACAGAGAATTTTGTATTACTTTGACATATTAAGGAACTACAGTTATTTTCTTCAGTGTAAAAATCATATTTAAAAAATGATTTTTTAAGAGATGAGTACTGAAATATTTAGGGGCGACGATCATGAAATTGGCTGGTAATTTTCAAAGATTTTAACAAAAATTTTAGAGGTATATTACTCAGAGAAAATAAAGGAAAATATTAAAGTTTTTTCAAAATGTTGAAGTGATTAAATAAAGTTCTTTCAAGCTTTATGTATGTTGAAAATTTATCCCAGTATTTTGGGGGAAAATTTTAAATAAAGATTCCAATGATGTAGGGAATATTTACAACATGCTATTGAATGAAAATAAGGCTTTAAGCCTGTGTGTGTGTGTGACGCCAGTTTGTGTGTGTCCGTGTGTGTGTGTTGGTGTACTGTATGTCAGTGTGTGTGTTTCCGTGTGATTGAGTGTGTCCACGAGTATGAGTGTGTTGGTGTTGTGTATGGCACTGTGTGTCTGTATGTGTGAGTGTGTCCATATCTGTGTGTCTTTGTGTGAGCGTGCCCATGTGTGTCCGTGTAGTGCACACTCAGTGTGTTGGTGTGTAGCCATGTATGGCAGTCTGAGTGCACTCACTCATTCATTCACTGAACAAAACAGGGCATTTCAGGGCAGTGGAAATGCAGCTGTGGACATCATATCCCTGTCCCCGACCTCACAGAGCTGACGGTCTCAGGAAGGGACAGACAGTAAACAAATAGATACAGTGTAAAGTGTGCTGGTGACCTGGGTGTGAACAAAAGCAGAGCATTTGTGCATCTGAACATGGCATGAGGCTCTACCAGTCAGGTGACCACATGCTAGAATTGGCCTCGGGACATGGTGACACAGAGCGGCTGGGACTGTGCAGACTGCACTGGGAAAGGGTGGATGGAGTGGCAGGGACAGTGTACAGGTGTGAGGAGCAGCAGAGACAGCAGTCCTGGCCGCAGGACCAGAGTCCAGCATCAGGGAATCAAAGATGTGAGTAGTGACTTGTGCCCAGCAGCAGCAGCACAGTGGTTCCTGTGTGGGACCTGACCTAGGCTGGACTGTGGGTCTGCTCCTGGCTGTGTGGCCTCAACCTGGTCTGTGGTTTTCCTCAAATACTATTAGACCCAATGTCATGTAAATACTGCTTTATATCTGAAGTAGAATCTCCTGGGATTCCCTTGTTTGCTGAAAGAAATGAATCAGGAACAGTTTCAGAGAGCAAGTGTCCAGAGATTTTATTACCCTGATCTGGACCACGGCCCAAATCTTCCCCCTGACTCTGCCCCACGGAAGAGAAAACAACATGTAACTCCCAAAGTCACGTCCTATAATTGACAATACATGTCATCATTTTTTCCTTCTGAAAAAAATATATACCTTTAAATGTGGACCTAAGACCCCCCTCCCTGAGCTCTGTCACTGACCTCAGGGGTTCCCAGTGTGGCTGAACCCAGGATTGCTGTGGGCTTCTTACACACCCCCAGGTCCCTCCCAGACCCACCGTCCCTGAGAATTAGGCACCAGACCAGGAATCACCGTGTAACCAGCCCTGCAGGTGAGGCTGACACACAGCCCTGTGGGGACCCTGGTCTGGGTTCCTGCTACTAAACGTGTGACCTGAGACCAGCAGCATCAGCACCGACCTTGTTATAATCCAGACTCTCACACTCTGCTCCCGACGGTCTGAGTCTTAACAAAATGGCAGGTGACCCCTGCGCACAGGGAAGTCTGGGACTCCGTGGTCGCCATGCCTTCTAGACGTGGAGACAGAACTGTGCCGTCGGCTCTGGTGTGTGTCTGAGCAGATCGCTCAGCACTGGGTCCTGGTCAGTCCTTCCTCCTTTGTCTTCTGCAGCCATCACTGCCTGGGTCTCCTCTTCCATTTTCAATGGTTAAATATTCTTTCTATGTGTCATCTCCCAAGTCTGTTTGTCCAGCCGACATCTCTCCTCATCTCCAGACTCATCTGTCCAGCTGCCAATCGTACGACTCCTTTGTATTTCTAACAGACATCTCAGCTCCACCAACTCTTACAATGAACACCTGTGATGTCTCCTCAAATTTCCTCCTTCCAGAGCCTCCCCATCTCCACTGACAGCAACTCCGTCTACTTTTATCCTCTGAGATTTTTGCTGATCTTGACTCCTCTGACACCCCAGATCAACCCATCAGGAAGCAGGGACACCCAGAGGAGAATGAGACTGAAACCGCAAACAAGGACAAAAGCAGTCACACTGCTCCATAGAAACTAAGAAACAAGAAATAAAGACTCAGGAGACGGGGACTGATAGTCGGAGCCAAGCCTGAGCCTCGTCTGACTGACCCCACAAAACCCTCTTTGTCCACAGATCTGAAGGTTTCCTTTATTAGGAGAATTTACAGGGAGGTTTGAGTCCCTGTGATCAGAGGTCCTGGAGGGACAAGGTTCTACTGAAGAGATAAGGACAAAAGAGCAGAGAGGTGACCCAGCTGAGGAGTGACCACGTCAAAGTCCACGATGCACTGAGCACCGACTGGGCACAGGCTCTGAGCACACTCGGTCCTCACAGCCTCTCCTGTCCCTGCAACAGACTCAGCACAGCAGACACACGGGTTCTGGAAAGTTCTCAGTGCTTCCATTTATTTCCTCTCAAACTTTAGGATCTTTCCTTTAATTACCCCCCACAACCCCTCATGGCAAGAACTGAAAACACAAATCCACACCCAGAGTCTTATTTCAATAAGGAGTAAGAAGCTGCAGCTCAGTGCTCCACGAAGTACAGACAGGGACGGGGAGGGCCCAGCTCCCGTCTGTTGGACAGGGAAGTGTGGGGAGGGGACCTGGGGGCAGGGGTGGGCCAGCCTCCCACCTCCTCACACTATGCTGATAGGAATGCAGACACGTTCAGATGCCCTTTGCAGAGAGAGAAGTGAGAGGTTCCTGAAGTCACAAACAGGGCTGGCGTGTGTGTGTGTGAAGCATCTTCTGTCACTCATACCCTGAGAAGGCAGCTGTCTCACGCTGTAAAAGAAAATAATCATGAATAAATTCTGGTGAGTAGTTGTAACTGGTGACATTCTCAATAGCCCACCTCATGCTCTAAATGTCCCTGAGAATCCCCATCACCCCAATACCTCCCACATCAGGGTCTCACTATTAAAAGCCGTGAGAGACACATCAGAGCCCTGGACACTGTCACTGCCTGGGGTAGAACACAATGGAACTTGGTCAGAGCTCCCAGGACAGGAGACTAAAGGAGGAACTAAGGTGGGTGCGGTTCCCCATTGGCTACTGTCTGCATTGTCACAGGGTGTCGGGGGTAGCCCCTCCATACTCACTGGCAGCCTGAGTGTAGCTCCCTCCTTCCCCACCTGCTGGAAAAAAACATCCATGAGAGAACAGGGAGGAGGCAGGGCCATGAGGTCCTAAAGCAGGGGTCCCCAAACTTTTTACACAGGGGGCCAGTTCACTGTCCCTCAGACCATTGGAGGGCCGGACTATAAAAAAACAACTATGAATAAATCCCTATGCACACTGCACATATCTTATTTTAAAGTAAAAAAACAAAACAAAACAAAATGGGAACAAATACAATATTTAAAATAAAGAACAAGTAAATTTAAATAAACAAACTGACCAGTATTTCAATAGGAACTAGGGTCCTCTCACTGACCACCAATGAAAGAGGTGCCCCTTCTGAATTGCGGCAGGGGCCGGATAGATGGCCTCAGGGGGCCGCATGTGGCCCGCGGGCTGTAGTTTGGGGACCCCTGTCCTAAAGGAACCCCTAGTCCTGGGCCCCAGAGAAGTTTCCAGAACTGTGACTGCAGACCCAGGGCAGAATCAGGGAACCTGAGGAAAGTACATGTGTGGGGACTGGATCAACCTCTTTCCAGGAGGTCTGTCCTCAGCAGAATGCTCCCCTCTGACTTGTGACTGCTGGAAACCAGGTCCCCATCACCTGACTCATCAAGCTGATAAATATATCCCTCATGTTCACATGTGCCTCACTAAAGAGTGTGAGCAAACAGCCCCAGTCTGGGCAAGCACACACGTGGGTACAATAATTCTAATTTATGAAGCAAATACAATTCTTCCTGGGCTTAAAACTCCCTGTGGGACAAGAAACTCAGACTCCACCCTTCCCTACCTGAGTGCCTTTTCCTCCACATCACAGCTCCTCCCACCACAGCTCCAATGACTGAAACAGCAAGGAGGAACGGGACAGCAACTGTGACCACAGTGAGGATGGTGGCTGAGTAGGTGGCCCTGGGAATGGAAGGGAAGGTCAGGGCTCTGACTCCCAGGACCCAGACTCAACCCTGCTGAAGTCCTCCAGAGGCCCCTGCTCCCTGAGAAGAGGCTCTGTGCCCACGTCCCCTCCTCACCCCATCTCAGGGTCAGGGGCTCGGGTAGCCCCTCGTGCTGCACATGGCACGTGTATCTCTGCTCCTCTCCAGGGGGCACCGCCACGGCCGCCCACTTCTGGAAGGTCCCGTCCCCTGCAGGCCTGGTCTCCACAAACTCCATGTCCTGGGTCAGGTCCTGCCCGTCACGCTGCCAGGTCAGGGTGATCTCCGCAGGGTAGAAGCCCAGGGCCCAGCACCTCAAGCTGACCTCACGGTCATAGATGGGGTGGTGGGTCACGTGTGCCTTTGGGGGGACTGAAGAGAAGGGTAGAAATTCAGGAACTTTTCATCCCTCATAGGCCACTCCAGCAGCACTCCTGTGAGCACCCTGAGAGTGGACAGGACAGCTGGGTGGGGGAGGGAGCACAAAACCCAGACACCAGCCTGGACAGAGGCACCTGGGTCGATTTCTTAGTGTTCAGAAAGCTCTAGAGTCAGAGGGACACAGCTCAGGGTAGGCGGCAGGTCTCTGAGAGGTGAAAAAGGAATTCTGGTCCCGACCTGGGTGGAGGCCAAATGACTCAGAAAAGCTGGGTCAGACCTCAGACACACTGGGTGGGGGACAAGGCCTGAGGGAGAAAGTCCCCATGGGTCCCAGGGCCACTGCCAGGGTCAAGGGGAACCGCTGATGGGTGGTTTCAGGGTTGGTCCCTCCATCCCGGAGAGACTGCACCTAATTGTCCCTGAGAGAAGGGGGAGTCGCTGTCTGGTCCCGGATCTGAAAATCCAGGGACTCAATGTCCTGACCCAAAAGAGGCTGTTCTGACCATGGTCCATTTGCTCTCTCAGTGTAGTTAACTGCAGCCCGAGAGGAGAGGAGGGAGCCCCGCGGCCCTGGTACCTGCGCGCTGCAGCGTCTCCTTTCCCTTATCCAGGAAAAGGCGGAGCCACTGCACGCACTCCCCCTCCAGGTAGTTCCTCCAGTTCTCTGCCTCTCCGGCCTCCTCCCACTTGCGCCGGGTGATCTGAGCCGCCGCGTCGGCCGCGGTCCAGGAGCGCAGGTCCTGGTTCAGGGCGATGTAGTCGGTACCGTCGTAGGCGTGCTGACTGTACCCGTGGAGGAGGCTTCCGTCCGGGTATATTTCACAGCCGTACATTCTCTGGATGGTGTGAGACTCTGACCCCGCCCCGCGGTCAGCCCCGCCCACTCGGCCCCGCCCCCCGCCCACCCCGCCCCCGCCTCGACCGCGGGCATTAAAACTAAACTGAAAACGAAAACGGGTCAAAGTCCCTTCGGGTTCTTCCCGGGTGGGGGGATGGTCGGTCCCCCGTTCCCGGGTGGAGCTCGGATCCGGACACTCGGGCGACCCCGGCCCGCCCGTGGGGATGGGATCGTGACCAGGACCCGCCGGCGTGGCTCACCGTCCTCGTTCTGGTTGTAGTAGCCGCGCAGGGTGTTCAGGTTCACTCGGAAAGTCTGTGCGTTGTCCTTGGCGATCTGTGTGTTCCGGTCCCAATACTGCGGGTCCTCCTGCTCCACCCACGGCTGCTCCATCCACGGCGCCCGCGGCTCCACTCTCGGGCTAGCGGCGTCGCTGTCGAACCGCACGAACTCCGTGTCGTCCACGTAGCCGACGGTGAAGAACCGGGGTTCTCCGCGGCCGGGCCGGGACACGGCGGTGATGAAATATCTCAGGGAGTGGGGACCTGGGAACGGGGAAGGGGCGCAAAGGGGCGGTGTGGGAGGTCAGGGCCGGGGGTAGTGGACACACGACCTTCCCGGGGTCCTGCGCCCCCGCCGAGTCCCCTACCTCCTCCCCGAAGAGGCCGTTCCCTCCCGATCCGCACTCACCCGCCCAGGTCGGGGTCAGGACCAGGGCCCCCGAGAGCAGCAGGAGGAGGGGTGGGGACCTCATGACCCGAGTTCTCAAGGTCTGAGAACAACCTGAGTCGAGCGAGTCCACCGAGAGTTTATAACTGGAGAAGGTAGGAAGGCTGATTGGCTTCTCTAGAAACCAGACACCCAATGGGAGTGATATCTGGGGCCGTGTCATGAGTATCCAGGAAGGAGGATCCGACACAGATTATGACAGGCAGACCTGAAACCCGGGGAGATGGGAACTCTGCAACACTGACCTTTCGAACCGCCCAGACTCCGCTCTCGGGCTGCGACACTGAGATCCAGGCCTGGGGATTCGGAGACTGTGCCTTGTGTCCTCCTCCTGCGGGGAGAGCTCTTTGTCACCCTGTCTCCCTGAGTCCTGACCCAGGGGCTGTGTGAGGACACCAGGGAGAGACCCCCAGGCTGGGCCCCGCCCCTTTCTCCTCTTCGTTCCCGGAATCCCTTCCCCTGAAATGAACATTCTCCCACCCCTTATTTCTCCCCCTGGATTCTTCTAGAAGAAAACTTACTCCAGGGAACTTGATGTCAGAGAGTGAGCTCGCCCTGGGAATGGAGGTGGAGGGACAGGGTTTCTCTTAACCCTGGAGGAGCTGTGCCTGAAAACACAGGATGGAGATTCTCAGAGACCACAGTGGGGAGCACAGTCTTGGAAACTCTGAACATCAGGAAGCTGATCTGTAAAGAACTAATTTGTCCCCTTGGTCCAGAAATGTGTCTAACCAGCACTGCAGTCAGACTCACAGAGCTCCTGAATTCTACTTCCCACACAGTGTGTATGTGACTCGGGATTGTTACATTGTGAAATGATCTTCATTCAGTAACTCTGAGTTTGTCTGTGAGTGGCCCACGTCCTCAATACAGAGAAGCCCAGGGAAGCCGTGTGTCACTGTGCATTTCAACAGGAGCATGTATTGATACATCCTCGAAGTTACAAGGGCTCAATGTGGTCATCCAAAGGATGGAGAGAGCGAAGGAAGGTTGGCTGGAGGCGTCCCAGACCCAGGGCAGAGTAAGGGAAGTTCACAGAGGGTGACAGAGAGCCTGGAGCCTAAGTCACCCTTCAGAAGGACAGTGGTCCTGCCTCAGCTTTCCTGCTGTTCTCGGTCTTTTACAAGAAGGAGTCTGTGAGAAGTGAGGTCCCGGAGCAAACGGGGCAGCAGATTTGAGAGCACAGCAGCGGGGTCATTGGTCAATTTTGCTCCCTCATGCTGAGGTCTGGGTGTGCATTCTCACGCTGCCATATGACCTAGTGGAGGAAAAAATAAGAAAAGAGGAAAAGGGAAGAACTGCTGGACCAGCACCTTTACGTAGACGAGAAGGGATGAGGCCTCGAGCACCAGCAGAGGGACGGCTCTGGCTGGGAGTGTGGACAGCTCACCTGTGGTGATGTCTCCAAGTTGATGGTGTTGGGAATCTGTAATAATCGTCTTCTAATGTGTTCAGTTTTCTCAGTGAAGCAGGAAACAAGGTCACTGGCAGTAATGAGATGGGGAAGGAGGGTGGATGTTTGAGCAGAGGATGGGGGAGACTGAGGGAGCCGTGCAGGGACAGGATGATTGTGGGCAGCGGTGTGGTCCCCCTTGTGGTCTGGGTCATGATGTTAATGTGACAGCATCCATGTGGCTATGTTGTCTCCAGCCTCCTGTAGCTGCATGGGGCAGGTGCAGGGAGGGCAGAGGTAGAATTTCCTGGCTGTGTAGTTTTTTCAAGCAAGGCTGACAAGGCAAGGGGGAGCCAAGGGAGGGATTGAAATGGTGTCTCATGGAATTGAAGATGAGTGAGGAGGGAGGAGAGGACATCGAGGGGTGAGGGATGGTGACTAGATGGTAGGATAATAACCTGGGATCCCAGTGGATACAAAGGATTGTGGGAGGTGATGTAGCACAGGGTGGACTCCATCCTGGGAAACAGGCACATTTGTGATGAATGGTTTGCTGATATTACATTACAACATGTGATTAAATAATTGCACCAGTGTTTCTAGATTTTAGACCACCCTTCTATTCAATGAGAAGCATTAATCACCATCAAGAGGTTTATTTCTTCATGCCTGTGTCAAATGATAATGACATCCCCAGGGTCCTCACTGGACCCAGTGGTCACCAAGCCCCATAAGCAGGAACAGGGTCACACGACCATGCCCTTCCTGTCAAGGAGAAGGAGAAAGGAGGACATCATGTTGGATTGAGGGGTTTAGGCTCCGCAGGAAAGGGCGCTCTATAGACTGGAGAACTTGGGAAAGAGGAAGCACATCGAGCTCAAATGCAGAGACTCAGAAACTGGGGTCAGGGGTGCAATTCTGTCATAATGTCCCTTTTGGAGAAGATCAGTTTCTGGACAACAGAAGTATCTTAAATCCTGTTCCCAGGCCACAGTGATGTTTGAGATCAGCTCCGCAGCCCTGTGAAGAAGAAGAAGAATTAAAGACTGCCCACGCTCACAGGCTACATCTCCTGTCCCTCTAGGGTCCCAGGAGGGACAAGAGTGTAGGGAGAGGCTGAGTGTGGGTCTGATGAACCCCGGAACAGAGTCGGGGTGTCCTTCAGCAATGGGGCAAAGCTCATGGCTTCTTCCCACGCAAAGATAAAAATGGACCAAGAGTTGGGGGTCATTGACTCAACTTGAAAGACTGGGACAGCCTCTGAGGGTCCCTCCTCGTCCCCAGGGCACTTCCTGTGGTAGATCCTGAACTCAGGGTCCTCACTAAATGCCCCCAAACTCATGTGGTAATGAAATGACTGGCACCCCAAGCAGGAAGAAGGGAGCAGAAATCCCCCTATTGGCTGCGGTCCTCGTGCTGAAATGACAGTGAGGGAGGAGGGGTCAGTAGCTGAGGGAGGACAGAGCACCAGCATCCGGGACGTTATACGAACATCTGCATCCCGCACCCACATCGCTGGGAACTAAAGCAGGCCCACCCTGCGGACTTGAGCTGACCCAGGCTTTAAAGAACACCGTGCAGAGCAGGGTGAGCGCTGGGCATCTCGGGTGTGTGACTGGGCCCGGAGCTCTGCCCGGCACCATGCTCCCTGCACGGCTCTCCCTCCCTGGTCAGAACCGGACTGCAGGGGCCGCACTTGCTCTGTGACGTTGTGTTTCTGTCTCAGCCTCCTCACTGAAGAATTAGAGACCGAGACCCTGGGAAGGCACTCACAGCCACTTTCCAGAAGATTCTTACCTTGCTGGCCTCTGAGGGGCAGGACTGCCCCACGAGGGCCAGGAGCCCCAATATGGAGCCCCTGACCCAGTCAGCATCTTGCTCCGGGCAGAGTCTGACGGGGCCTCTGGGAAGAACAGACCAGGGTCAGTCTCCCCTCCACCTGCTGCAGCCCCTGGCCCTGCCCGACACCTGGAGCCCGACCCAGAGGACCATGAGAGACAGGGAGGTGACAGTGTCAGGTGTGGAACTACTGTGGGGAACGGGTCAGTGTGGAAAGCACCCCAATGTTCTGGGTCTCCAACTGGTTACGTCCAGAAGAGAGAAATGCTTACTTACAAGGGTTATTATGCCTGGCTGTTTGCCTCAGCGTTAGAGTGTCAGCCCAGTGTGTGGAAGTCCTGGGTTTGATTCCCAGTCAGGGCACACAGAAGTGACCATCTGCTTCTCCACCCCTCTTCCTCTCATTTCTCTCTCTTTCTCTTCCCCTCCTGCAGTCATGGCTTGAATTGATGGAGCAAAGTTGGTCCTGGGCTCTGAAGGTGGCTCCATAGCCTCACCTCAGGTGCTAAAATAGCTCAGTTGCTGAGCAACGGAGCACTGGCTCCAGACTGGCAGAGGATTGCAGGCATGGGGCTTGCCGGCTGGATTCCTGCTGGGACGCGTGTGGTAGTCTGTCTTTCTGCTTCTCCATCCCTCATTTAATTAAAAAAGAAAGAAAAAATGAAAGAAAGTCAACTATTAAGTCTAAGCATAAGAAGCTGAAGAGAGACAGAGGGAGAGGCCACCTGAGGTCCCATGATGAAGGTGATTGCTTTTCTGGGCTGCTCTGACAAGGAGAGATTCTCTAGGATCCCCAGGGCGAGGATAAATGCACACTAGAGTCACCAGGTCCCTGCTGCCCCCAGCCTAGACCCCAGGGCGGGCATGGTGAGGACACACCATGATGAGACCCGCTGGGTACTGAGTGGAGCCCAGAGCCTGGAGCCCAGCGGGTCATCAGGGAGTCACTCACTCCACTCCACGGGGACCGGACTGTCCAAGCTGGGGGGCTCCACTTGGCAGGTGCAGACGTCTCCCTGCTGGGGGGTCATTTCCAGCATCAGCAGGACCTGGAAGGTCCAGTCTCCGTTATGGATCGGGTGGGTGGACACGACCCCAGCTGTCTCCTCCTGTCTGTTCAGGAACCAGCGGACCTGAATGTGGCCTGGGTAGAAATCTGTCACGTGGCAGACTAGCAGGTTGGGGTGCTGCAGGGACCCTTTCTTGGAGAGGGACACAGTCACTTTAGGCTGAACTGGGAGTGGGACAAAGAATCTTGTTATGACGCCTGAGAGTTAACACAGTGCATTCAGCAATTTCCTTGCCCATTGATTTCGGGGTGTTGAAGATGAATATCTCATCCATGAAGCGATTTTGAGGCAGAAAATGGGGAACATTGGAGGAAAAACAGAATAAGACGCTCTAATGTCCCAAGAACAACCTTGTCACACACAACAAAGACCAGACAGGAATGGGGGAGGGTCACAGCTGGTGCTCTCTTTTGTCAGAGATGTGAGGTAGTTACTGATGTTCCTCAAACAGAAATGTTGAACCAGCTGTGAAACTACCTAGATTTACATTTTTTCAAAAAGATGCCCAATCCTTCCAAATATTGTATTGTAATCAGAATGTATTCAGTCAGTGGCATTCCCTTGACCTGCCGGCCTGACCTCTGCATTAGACAGAGCTGAAATGAAGCCCTGGGTCTGTTCTGCATTTAACCCGGACGTCCTCTGGCTTCTGTATAAAACAGCAGCAAGATCCACACACCCCGTGTTCCCAGCTCCCCCCTGTCGGATTAGCAGGGGCCGCGACTGTCCCCCACGGTGGAGCCCCTATGCAAGGGGAAGCCCTTTGGGTTCAGGCCACTAAGCCTGGGACACAGGGGGCGTGGAGATGGGAAGAGACCCCTCCCCTCCGCGGCCCACGCCCCCCCCAGGCTCTCCTCTGTCCGCCCCTCCCCTCTGCGCTGCAGGGTGAACCCCCTGTCCAGCTGTAGTTGTGTCTGCACACCGTGTCCACCGCGCGCCTCCTCAGCGCCAGGAACTCGCCCTGCACGTTCCAGTTCTTGGCGGTGACGCGCCCGAGCTCGGTCACAGCCACGAACGCCCCCACGGCGCTGTCAACCTGGACGAACACGTCCCTGTTGTAAACGTAGCGCTCCAGGAAGCGGTGCGTCCCGTTGCGCTCATAGCAGTCGCTCCTCCGCTGGTACACGGACACCTGTGGGGGTGGGAGAGACCCGCGGGGCTGAGCCCAGGTGCCCCACGCCCACCCGCACGCTGCCCGCATCCCCGTGGGGACCCTCCACTGTGTGTCCAGTGGCCATAACCAGGTCCACGCATTTCCTGTCTTGGCCTTTTCTCCTGGGTCCCCGTCTTCCTTCCCGCGGGGTGTCCCTTACGGAACCACCAGGGGTCGCTGCGCCCTTGTCCAGAGCGCTGGGCCCGGGCCATGTTCTCAGTGTTGGCCTGTCTCTTCCTGCACCTGCGATCTCCTTGTCACTCTCATAAACCAACAAATCAGCACAGCATTGCGCATTCCTGTGTGTGTAGGGGTATTTTGCTTTACATCTGTCGCCTTTTAGGTTAAAGTAGAAAATACCGTTTTCCTGCACCCGATCACATGATCTTGGGTAAGTCACAGAACCTCTCTGACCCGAGGATTTCTCACCGAGTGAATTCGAGGTTTAACTACAGAATCTGAAGCCCGTTCCCCCATTAGTATCGCAGAGCCCTGCTCAGAGGGGCACAGTGTGGCCGCAGTGACAGGGGCTCTGGGAGGGACCAGCAGGTGCAGGAGCCCAGGGGGCGTGTCTAATGTGCTGGGATTGGAGCAGAGGCAGGGGTGTAGGGAGCGGCTTTCATCTGGGGTCAGAGGAGCAGAGGGCAGGAGCGCTCTGGAGGAAGTGCCCGGAGCCCAGGAGGGGCCGCGGGAGAGAGGAGAGTGGGGGCTGAGGGCACAGGGACAGGACAGGGGGCAGCGGTGCTGATAGCTGTCTGTGCCCAGGGGCTGCGGGATTTCCCACAGGGAACAGATGTGGTCTGCTCCTGCAGTGGGGAGGTCTGGAGGGAGTGAGGGGAACGGTGCATGTTTCTATGACAACAGCAACAGTGAGGAGGGCGCAGCCAGGAATTAGAAAAGGAGGGAGATTATAAAGCTGAGTCTAGGAGTGGACATGCTGGGTCACAGGGTGAGCCCATGTCTGGTGTAGTAACTTCTACCAAAGCATTTCTCAAAGTATTTGAATCAACTAACTCTCACATTCGCAGTACATGAGAGACTGAATTAGTCCTAATCCTTGTCAACAATAGATTTAGTCTAAGGTTTTCACTTTAGCCATTCTGAGAGGGGGTGCAGCGATAACACATATGACTTAATTTGAATTTCCTCTCTGACCAAAAATTGTAAGCAATTTTTATAATTACTTTTGCCATGTAAATATCCTCAGTAGGACACTGTACCAGACTAATAGTGACTAAATGGGACTTCAGTAATGTGCCAGCCTTTAGAACAATAGTTTATCTCTGTGTGGGAATAAAATGTATGATGCTTTGGGAATCTGGGTTACTTCCTTCCTCACCGGGCAGACCTTGTGGGCCATAATAGTTTTTATTTATTTTTTATTTTTTTTGTATTTTTCTGAAGCTGGAAACGGGGAGGCAGTCAGACAGACTCCCACATGCCCCCCGACCGGGATCCACCCGGCACACGCACCAGGGGGGCGATGCTCTGACTATCTGGGGTGTTGCTCTGTCCCGACCAGAGCCACTCTAGCGCCTGGGGCAGAGGCCAAGGAACCATCCCCATCGCCCGGGTAGTCTTTTGCTCCAATGGAGCCTCGGCTGCAGGAGGGGAAGAAAGAGACAGAGAGGAAGGAGAGGGGGAGGGGTGGAGAAGCAGATGGGTGCCTCTCCTGGGTGCCCTGGCGGGGAATCGAACCTGGGACTTCCGCACGTCAGGCCGACACTCTACCACTGAGCCAACTGGCCAGGGCCCATAATAGTTTTTAACATTGAGCGTTGGCCTCAATCAAACCTAAGCAGTGGGTGTGCCTGCATCTGTTAATGCTGTTATACTTTTTCTCTTAATGGGTCTGTGCTCAAAGACCTGTGATATAATGGAAAATATTTGGTCTTCACCATGATTCCTGACACAAAGCTCATAAAAACCTCAGATTCTACTGGGATGCTCATGAGATGGCTTGTGACTGGGGGTCCTGGGTAGCTTCAGGATGGGGCTGGTCACCGGAAAGACCAAGCTTGCTCAGAGGGTGGGGACTTTCAGCCTCACTGCCCAAACTGCTGGGAGTTCAATCCCCAATGGCCAATGATTTAATTAATAATCTCCATATAGGAAAACTCCCATAAAAAAAAAAAACAACCCTTGACAATGGTGCTCAGACAGCTTCTGAAGTGTGACCACATCCATGTGATGGAGGGGAAGGGGTGTGGCAAATGGACAGAGATTAGGATGCTGCCCTGAGACAGGTCCTTGGTGTGGACTTTGGAACATCAAGTCCTGTGGGGGCAGAACGCTGCCCGGCAGCACTGATAGGGTTGTTTATAGGAAGCAGCTGATTCCTGTAGCCATTCCCTGCATGTCTGAAAGGTGTTAATCGTCTTCTCTGCACCTGAACCCATGCTCTGCTAATTTAACCCAGGCTCTGCTAATCTGCTTGATGAGCAAAGAGACCAATAAATACGATGAGGCTGCAGAGATCTGGGCTCTCAGTCCTGGATGCTGGGAGTCCCCTGGACCCATCTTTTCTCTATGTTGTGTCTTGTGTGTGTTTTTCTCAAGTCCCGCAGCGCCTTCCTCTCGTGCACCCCCATTGCCAAGCGGGTCTCAGCAACTGGTGCCCGAACAGGGACCGACTGGAAGAAGGATCCCCGGAGCAACAAATACAGTAAGGAAATAACTGCTGGGCCCCGAGGGGAAACAGAGGCCCCGTCCGTCACAGGAAAGCGGGAAGGACGTCCTCGGGAAAATACAGGGTGACCAGGGGGAACGGGGACAGCGGAGACAGTGTTATGAAATGCTGTCCCTATGTCTGTCTCTGAAAACAGTTGACGGCTGGCGGGGCTAAAGCAGCGAAGGAAACTTTCAGAATGATCACAAGTGACTGAGAAGCACTGCACTTGGTTCCTGCTTTAGGAAGTCTAGATTTACACGACGGGGAAAGGGAGGAAAGAGCCGAAATAATTATCTACTCAAGGTGATCTGTAGCCGGTTACTATCCAGCAAACTTGGACCTTAGTTAAATCTGTTTTAGAACTTTTGCAATATGATGATGATGATGATGGAGATGAAGAATGTGGGGAGATTAAATACGCTGAGCCTGAAAGTGCTCTGAAGGGTGACAAACCATCTTCGCCATCTGCTCCTTTCATTGCAGAACCTTTGCCGCCCCCTCCTCCAACTGTTTTTGTACCTAGGGAGCCAATACCATGTTACCGGCTCTTCAGAAAGGAATATTCCAGGTCTGTAGAGAGGGAGATTGGATTGAGTCACAGATGGCTTTACCAGTGACAGTTACAGAGAGAGTGGCATCGGCAAACATCAAGGCATTACAGTGTCCTTACAGCCTGAAACAAGAAGCCACAGACAAGGAACAGAGAACCCGTCCCATTTTCTCTAGCGGCTGCTGTTCACAAAAGCCTCCTCTCTAAACCCCAAGCAGTGCCTTTAAAGTGGACAGCAGATAAGCCTGTTTGGATTGAACAGTGGCCGTTAGCTAAGGAAAGATTGGAGGCTCTTCAAGAATTAGTATTAGAGCCATGAGAAAGAGGATATATAAAGGAATCATTTATTCCATGGAATTTTCCAGTGTTTGTAATTAAGAAAAAATCATGAAAGTAAGGGTTTTGAAAGATTTATGTGCACTAAATGCAGCAATTCAACCTATGGGAGCTTTACAACCAGGGTTACCAAATCCATCTTTACTACCTAAGGAATGGTCAGTAATAGTGATATATTTAAAAGATTTTTCTGCTATACCATTGGCACAGGAAGATCGAGAAAAATTTGCCTTTTCTATACCTTCCCTTAATGCTAAAGAGCCAATGAAAAGATTTCAGTGGAAGGTGTTGCCAGAAGGCAGCTTACCAGCCCTACTGTCTGTGAAAACTTTGTAGCTAAAGCCCTGGAACCTGATCGGTCACAATTCCCTCAGAACTGCAACATCCATTATATGAACAATGTTCTTGTAACAGCAGGAAACCAAGAATAATTAACTAAAGTCTATGCTACTTTAGAGAAACAAGCGGAAATTGTTGGCTTAAAAATAGCACCTGAAAAGATTCAACAGACTGTCCTGGTCTCTGCTACAGGTGTTATTGTTCGGCATGATGAATTAGTTGAATGGGTATTCTTACCTAATTCAACCACAAAATCTCTCTCTCCCTACCTTGATCTCATGTCCTCACTTATTCTCAAAGGGAGAGAACAGATTCGACAACTTGTGGGATGTGATCCATCTACGATCATCCTTCCCTTAACAAGAGCTGACGTTTCTTCTTGTTTTCAGAATCATTTACACTGGCAGATAGCTTTTGCTTATTTCCTAGGGATTATTGATAATCATTTTCCAAAACACCCTCTTTTCCAGTTGCTGAGACACGCTCAATGGATTCTGCCTCATATTACCCGGCTGGATCCTTTATCTAATGTCCCCACCATCTTTCCTGAGGGCTCTGGTAATGGACATGCTGTCTGTACCCGGGTGATACAGTAACATATGTCCACCCCAGGTTTTTCTGCTCAGCAAGCTGAATTATATGCTGTTATTTCTGCTTTGCAGGATTTCCCCAATCCAGTTAACGTTGTTAGTTATTTGCTTATGTAGTACAAGTCACAAGGATGATTAAAACACCTTTGTTAAAACCTTCTTCACCACAACCTCTTACTAATCTTTTTTTTTAAATTACACCAAACTGTCCGACAATGCCGCTTCCTTTTCTGTATCACTCATATTCGTTCACTTACTAATCTTCCAGGACCCTTAGCTGCAGGCAGTGCTACAGCTGACCATGCCTGCACTTTGGACTCCATCCACTGAGAAAATGCACTGGGAAGATTGCCGTGGACCTGATAGTGTTTGCTACTTACTGGTTCCTATGGAACTGTGATCAACTGGGCCCCTAGGGCCCACAGACCGCATGCAGCCACCTGAGGCCATTTATTCAGCCCCTGCTGCACTTCTGGAAGGGGTACCTGTTTCATTGGTGGTCAGTGAGCGCTGCGTTGCTCACATACAGTACTGCCTCCAGTGACGCGGGATGCACGCATCACGGCTCCGGAAGCGCGTCATATCACTTGTTACGGCTAGCAGTGACAAATATGGAACCGGACTTTGACCATCTCATTAGCCAAAAGCAGGTCCATAGTTCCCATTGAAATACTGGTCAGTTTGTTTATTTAAATTTACTTGTTCTTTATTTTAAATATTGTATTTGTTCCTGTTTTGTTTCTTTACTTTAAAATAAGATATGTGCAGTGTGCATAGGGATTTGTTCATAGTTTTTTTTATGGTCTGGCCCTCGAGCGGTCTGAGGGACAGTGAACTGGCTCCCTGTGTAAAAAGTTTGGGGACCCCTGCCCTAGGGGGTATGCAGTTTGAGACTGTAGCAAGGGAACGAGACCTGCAATTCCCGGTAGACTGTATGATGGAGTGTGTCTAATTAACACTGAGCGTGGCATTGCTGATGGTCTGCAAGCCCTTAATTCTATTCCTCGGATAAAACAATGGGGTACTGGATTATTGGGAGGTCTCATTAGGATATGTATTATTTTAATATGTGTCCTTTAGTCCTCAGATGCTCAATAGCACAAATCCTCAGATAATCAATACAGAGAGAGGCTACAAAACTGCTAACACAGAAACACAAAATCAAAAAGGGGACATGTAAGAAAATGGCCAGAGATTAGGATGCTGCCCTGAGACCATCTTTGGTGTGGACTTTGGAACATCAAGTCCTGTGGAGGCAGAACGTTGCTCTGACCAGCACTACTGTGACTGTTTATAGGAAGCAGCTGATCCCTGTGGCCATTTCCTGCACCTGGATCCATTCTAGGCTAATCTGACCCAGGCTCTGCTAATTTACTTGATGAGCAAAGACACGAATAAGTTCGATGAGGCTGCAGAGATCTGGGCTCTCTGTCCTAGGGGCTTGCAGTTGCCTGTACCCATCTTTTCTCTATGTTGTGTCTTTTTTCTTTTCTTTTTTTCTCTGAAGTGAGAAGCGGGGAGGCAGAGAGACTGACTCTCCCATGTGCCCAACCTGGATCCACCCAGCATGCCCACCAGGAGGCGATGCTCTGCTGCAATCGGAGCCATTCTAGTGCCTGAGGTGGAAACCATGGAGCCATCTTAGTGCCTGAGCCAACTTTGCCCCAATGGAGCCTTGGCTTCAGGAGGGGAAGAGAGAGATAGAGAGAAAGGAGTCAGGGAAGGGTGGAGAAGCAGATGGATGCTTTTCCTGTGTGCCCTGGCCGGCAATAGAACCAGGGACTTCCACACACCAGGCTGACTCTCTACTACTGAGTTAGCCAGGCAGGGCTTGTGTGATTTTTCTTCAGTCCTAAAGCACCTTCCTTTCCTGTATACCGACTGCTGAGCTGGTCTCAGCACTGAGCACCGATTGGGCACAGGCCTGACCATGCTCGGTCCTCACAGACTCTCCTGTCCCTGCAACAGACTCAGCACAGCAAACAGGTTCTGGAAAGTTCTCAGTGCTTCCACTTATTTCCTCTCAAATATTAGTGTCTTCTCCTTGAATTAACCAATCAACCCTCCATGGCAAGAAGTGAAAAAACTAATTCCCACCCAGAGTCTTATTTCAATAAGGGAGTAAGAAGCTGCAGCTCAGTGCTCCACGAAGTACAGACAGGGATGGGGAGGGACCAGCCCCCCTCTGCTGGACAGGGAAGTGTGGGGAGGGGACCTGGGGGGAGGGGTGGGCCAGCCTCCCACCCCTCACATTATGCTGACAGGAATGCAGACACATTCAGATGCCCTTTGCAGAGAGAGAAGTGAGAGATTCCTGATGTCACAAACAGGGCTGGCGGGTTTGTGTGTGAAGTATCTTCTGTCACTCAGTCCCCGACAAGGCAGCTGTCTCACACTGTAGAAGGAAATAATCCTGAACAAACTCAGGTCAGTCATTGTAACTGGTGACATTCTCAATACCTCCCCTCATGCTCAAAATGTCCCAGAGAAGCCCTATTACCCAGACCTGTCACCTCTGCCCCAACCCCTCCCCACATCAGGGTCTCACCTTTACAAACCCTGAGAGACACATCAGAGCCCTGGGCACTGTCACTGGCTGGGGTAGAACACAATAGGACTTGGTCAGAGCCCCCAGGACAGGAGACTAAAGGTGGAACATGGGGGGTGAGGTCCCCCATGGCTCCCATTTGCATTGTCACAGGGTCTCAAGGGTTACCCCCTCTGTACTGACTGGCAGCCTGAGTGTAGCTCCCTCCTCTCCCAGCTGTGGAAGAAAACCATGTGAGAGACCAGGGAGGAGGCAGGGCCATTAGATTCTAAAGGAAGCTCTAGTCCTGGATTCCAAAGAAGTTTCCAGAATTGAGAGTATAGACCCAGGGCAGGATCAGGAAACCTGAGGAAACTACATGTGTGGGGACTGGAACAAGCTCTCCCCAGGAGATGTGTTCTCAGCAGGACCCTCCCGTCTGACCTGTGACTGTGGGGAAACAGGTCCCCATCACCAGACTCCTCAAGGTGATAAATCTGTCCCTCATGTTCACACGTGCCTCACTAAAGAGTGTTAGCAAACAGGCCCAAACTGGACAAGCACACACATGGGGATAGTACTTACCATTAATGAAGTGGACACACTTCTTCCTGGGCTTGAAACCCCCTGTGGGACAAGAAACTCAGACCCCACCCTTCCCTACCTGAGCGCCTCCTCCTCCACATCACAGCCCCCACCACAGCTCCAGTGACCACAGCTCCAAGGAGGACCAGGATAGCAACGGTGACCACAGTGGGGCCGGTGGCCTGAGGAGGCTCTGGGAAGGGAAGGGAAGGTGAGGGCCCTGACCCCCAGGCCGCAGCCCCGACCCTGCTGAAGTCCTCCAGAGGCCCCTGCTCCCTGAGAAGAGGCTCTGTGCCCACGTCCCCTCCTCACCCCATCTCAGAGTCAGGGGCTTGGGCAGCCCCTCGTGCTGCACATGGCACGTGTATCTCTGCTCCTCTCCAGGGGGCACCCCCACGGCCGCCCACTTCTGGAAGCTCCCGTCCCCCACAGGCCTGGTCTCCACAAGATCCATGTCCTGGGTCAAGTCCTGCCCGTCACGCTGCCAGGTCAGGGTGATCTCCGCAGGGTAGAAGCCCAGGGCCCAGCACCTCAGGGTGACCTCGTGGTCAGAGATGGGGTGGTGGGTCACGTGTGCCTTTGGGGGGTCTGAGGAGAAGGGTGAGAAATTCGGGAACCTTTCAACCCTAGTGGGCCACTCCAGCAGCACTCCTGTGACCATCCTGAGAGTGGACAGCATAGCTGGGGTCGGGGAGGGAGCACAAAACCCAGACATCAGTCTGGACAAAGATACCTGGGATGATCTCCTACTCTATAGAAAGTTCTAGAATCAGAGGGACACAGCCCAGGGTAAGAGGCAGGTCTCTAAAGGGAGAAAAAGGGTTTCTGGTTCCGACCTGCGTGGAGGCCTAATGACTCAGAAAAGTCGGGATAGACCTCAGACACACTGGGTGGTGACAGATAACAAGGCCTGAGGGAGAAAGTCCCCATGGGTCCCAGGGCCACTGCCAGGGTCAAGGGGAACCGCTGATGGGTTAGTTTAGGGTTGGTCTCCCCTCCATCCCGGAGAGCATCTAATTTTCACTGAATGAAGGGGGAGACCCTCACTGGTCCCGGATCTGAAAATCCAGGTAACTCATTGTCCCGACCCAAGAGAAGTTGTTCTGATCCCGGTCCATTTCCTGTCTCCGTGTAGGAGCCGCAGCCGGAGGGGAGAGGAGGGAGCCCCGCGGCCCTGGTACCTGCGCGCTGCAGCGTCTCCTTCCCCTTTTCCAGGAAAATGCGGAGCCACTGCACGCACTCCCCCTCCAGGTAGATCCTGAAGCGCTCCGCCACACCTGCCTCCTCCCAGTCGCGCCGGGTGATCTGAGCCTCCGCGTCGGCCGAGGTCCAGGAGCGCAGGTCCTCGTTCAGGGCGATGTAGTCGGTACCGTTGTAGGCGAACCGCATGTACCCGCGGAGGAAGCGCCGGTCCCGGTCCATTTCGCAGCCAAGCAGGCCCTGGACTGTGTGAGACTCTGACCCCGCCCCGCGGTCAGCCCCGCCCACTCGGCCCCGCCCCGACCGCGGGGATTAAACCTAAACTGAAAACTAAAACGGGTCAAAGTCCCCGCAGACTTCTCCCGGGTGCGGTGGGGGGTCTGTGGGTCTTGGATGGAGCTCAGACATTCGGGCGACCCGGGCCCGTCCGTGGGGTTGGGGTCGTGACCGGGACCCGCCCGCGTGGCTCACCGTCCTCGCTCTGGTTGTAGTAGCTGCGCAGGACGGTCAGGCCCACTCGGAAAGTCTGTGCGTGGTCCTTGGCGATCTGCGTGTTCCTGTCCCAATACTGCGGGTCCACCTGCTCCACCCACGGCGCCCGCGGCTCCATCCTCGGGCTCGCGGCGTCGCTGTCGAACCACATGAACTCCGTGTCGTCCACGTAGCCAGCGATGAAGAAGCGGGGCTCTCCGCGGCCGGGCCGGGACACAGCGGTGACGGCGGTGATGAAAAATCTCAGGGCGTGGGGACCTGGGGACGGGGAGGGGATGAGAACCTTGATCACCGGCCTTGTGCGGTCCCGGGCCTGAGAGACAGAAAAGGGGCGGGAACGGAGCTGCGGTCTGGAAGCGGTGGTGGACAAGCCCCCCCCCCCCCCCCATTCCTGCGCCCCCGCCGGGTCCCCTCGCTCCTCCCGCAGAGGCCGTTCCCTCCCAACCCGCACTCACCCGCCCAGGTCGGGGTCAGGACCCACGAGAGCAGCAGGAAGGTTGGGGACCTCATGACTTCGCCCTACAGGTCTGGAGAGAATCTTGAATATGCAGGTCCGCGAACATTTATAACTGAACACCGCGGTGACGCTGATTGGCTTTTCTAAAAACCGGACACCCAATGAGAGTGACATCCTGGGACGCGTCATGAGTATCCGGAAAGGAGGACCCGACACAGGTTTTGTGAGGCGGAAGTGAAACTGGGGAATTGGGGACTCCCCAACACTGACCTTCCCCGCCTAGACTCCGCCCTTGGGCTGAGACCCTGAGAGCCAGGCCTGGGGACCAGGGACTGTGTCCTGACCCCTCCTCCTGCGCGGAGAGCTCTTTGTCACCCTGTATCCCAGAGTCCTGGCCCAGGGGTTGATTCAGGACACCAGGGAGACCCCCAGGCTGGGGTCCTCCTCTTCTCTTCCGGGAATCCCTCCCCCTGAAATGGACTCCCTGCCTCACACCCCTTATGTCTCCCCTGGACCCTTCTAGAAGAAAACTCACCCCATGAAACTTGATATCAGAGAGTGAGCTCGCCCTGGGAATGAAGGTGGAGGGACAGTATTTTCTCTTAACCCTAGAGGAGCTCTGTCTGAAAACACAGGATGGAGATTCTCAGAGACCAGTCTCCCTGTTGTCTGTGAACCCCAGTGGGGAGCACAGTCTTGGGAACCCTGAACACCAGGAAGCTGATCTATAAAGAAGTGATTTTGGCCCCTTGGTCCAGAAATGTGTCTAACCAGCACTGCAGTCAGACTCACAAAGCTCCTGAATTCTACTTCCCACACAGTGTGTCTGTGACTCGGGATTGTTACATTGTGAAATGATCTTCATTCAGTAACACAGAATTCGTCTGTGAGTCCCCCATGCCCTCAATACAGAGAAGCCCAGGGAAGCCGTGTGTCACTGTGCATTTCAACAGGAGCATGTACATCCTAGAAGTTACAAGTGCTCAATGTGGCCATCCAAATTATGTAGAGAGGAGGAAGGTTGTCTGGAGGCGTCCCAGATCCAGGGCAGAGTAAGGAGAGTTCACAGAGGGTGACAGGGAGCCTGGAGCCTAAGTCAGCCTTCAGAGGGGCAATGGTCCTGCCTCAGTTTCCCTGCTGTTCTCATCTTTGACGAGAAGGAGCCTGTGAGAAGCGAGGTCCCAGAGCAACTATGAAGTAGCAAATCTGAGAGCACAGCAGGGGACCATCGGTCAGTTATGCTCCCTCAGGCTGAGGTCAGGGTGTGCATTCTCACGCTGCTACGTGACCTAGTAGAGTAAAAAATGAGGAGACAGTTGGTCAAATAAGTTTGTAAATATGATATATAGGTTTGCTTGCTTATAGTTTGCATTGGGTGTGGGGGACAGGCTGTAAGCAGGTAGGGTCAATATAGCTAAAGGCTTAGTTTTAAGACTAAGCCTTTCCCACACTTTTGAGGAATCCCATTATGCCTCAGATCAGTGACTTTGTATCAGAGACTTCCTGGTTTGTATATTGGATTAAAGGTTTGGATTTCTACATTATAAAATGGGGCAAACTGGGAGCTTGCTCTCTCTCGGTTCCTGAGATTAGCATTAGAGAGGAGAGCAGAGAAAGGAGAGCAGAGAAAGGCCACGTAGAGGAGAGGAGAAGTAGCCAAGATGGCAGAGTGCTGAAGAAGAAACCAGTTTGTGCAGAGAGAAGGAGATGGGGAACAGAGGTGAATAAGGCTGTGTCGGGAGCCGATCCACTAATGTTGGCTAACTAGGTCACAGCAGGAGAAGATCCACAACTGCTGGTTGACAAAGTCACAGCAAAAGAAGATAGAGTCACCGCAGTAAAGACCAACAGCTGCGGGTTGACAAAGTCACCGCAAGGAAAGGCACAACGATACTTCCCCCTTTAATCTTTTGAATTAATCTGGCCTTATATCCCCCCTTTTTCTGGGTGTGTGCTATTATTTGTGGCACAGGGATAATAGTACCGTGCTTTCCCTGTAGATTTGTAGTAATTTCTTTGGAAATGAGACAGAAGGTGTAAGTTCCACAGAAAAGCCTGTAAGCCCCTTGAACTGGGCTAGTAAACATAAGAGGCTGGCTATGATATCCCTCGTAAAGGGTTAAGTTTGTAGGAGAATTTCTTCTTAATCATGTTAGAAAGAATAGATTGTGACTTGTGAATGGGTAGGAGGCAGTGGCTGTGCACAAAGCACCTTTCAGCCTTCACTTAATTAATCATTTTTCCTCCCTAGCCTTTTCATGTGATAGAGAAACTTTCCTTTCTTCTTGCTTATTTGATCTGCAGATAGTGGAACACTCTAAGAAGAATATAGTTAGAATTTACTAGTGTGTGAATATAGTAAATAAATAAAGTTTAACTAGACATAGAATCTTAGGTAAGGTGTTATGGAATGGCCCGTTGCATGGCTTGGGATGGGAACACAGTCAGCAAGAAAAGAATGTTTTGCTAAGAGAATTGTTTTATGACTGAAGGCAGTTATTGGACTTTCTCAGTGAGACATTCTCATGAGATTTATATACTTTCCCAAGGTTTTTCGTTCAGATAATAAAGAGGAATATGGAAGAATCCATAGAAGCAATAGCAATTAATGCCTTCTGATATTATGTTGCTACTAAGCTATCTTGCAGGTGCACTCTATATATCTTTAAGCAAAAGTTACTCTTGGTGTTATGACAATTTCTTAATAAGCAAGCCTTTTGAAGTCTTGTGAGAAAAATTAGGACATTGCATGAACTCAAGGCCATTTGCCTGAGCAAGCGGTGGTCCTTTGCTAGTCCTTAATGATTTTGTCTGTTAATCTCTCTCTGCCCCTTGACTCACAACAACAGTAAAGTTGAGTTATTAGTTAGTACTAATCCTTTAAAAGCTTTTACCGATGTTATCGCTATTCAAGTTATTTTTTAATTGTACTTTGAATGATTTGCCACCTGATTTGTAGTTTATATATATAAATTAACTGTTATCTGGAAACATGTAAACATAGTGAAACAGAAGCAATGATTAATACCATGTAATTGTAACTTGGTGTGAGTGTATAAAAAAGGAGCTGTACTAGCATTTGGTAGAGATGCCTGGCAGTAAATGCTAACTAGAGAATAAAGAGAAAGAAAAGAATTCGGCTCTCTCACTCGATTTTTTCGCCGACGCCGTCTCCTCCTGTGGGACCCCTGGATCCCCCCCGGGGCTGGACCCCAGCAAGGCTGGGAGATAGATACCTTTGATTCTAGGAAACTCGGGTAAGACAGTGGCTTTAGGAGCCCTGAATGGAAAGGGAAGTGTTTTCCCACTGTGTGTATTTCTTGCCCACCAGGTGCAAGCTAGGATTAAAACTAATGGCCCACCCATTCTTGGCTCTGTTGTTTCATTACCATCTGTCCGAATCAAGTGTGAACTTGCATGGGCCAGGCAGCTGTGATGGTGGGCGTGGCTACTGGCTTTACAGAGAGAAAAAGGTAAGAACTGCTAGACCAGTACCTTTATGTAGACGAGAAGGGATGAGGCCTCGAGCACCAGCAGAGGGACGGCTCTGGCTGGGAGTGTGGACAGCTCGCCTGTGGTGAAGTCTCCAAGTAGACGGTGTTGGAAATCTGTAACAATCATCTTCTAATGTGTTCAGTTTCCTCAGTGAAGCAGAAAACAAGGTCACTGGCAGTAATGAGATGGGGAAGGAGGGTGGATGTTTGAGCAGAGGATGGGGGAGACTGAGGGAGCCGTGCAGGGACAGGATGATTGTGGGCAGCAGTGTGGAGCCCCCTGTGGTCTAGGTCATAATGTTAATGTGACAGTATCCACGTGACTGTGTTGTCTCCAGCCTCCTGTAGCTGCACGGGGCAGGTGCAGGGAGGGCATGGTAGAATTTCCTGGCTGTGTGGTTTTCCAAGCAAGGGTGACAAGACAAGGGAGATCAAGGGAGGGATTGAAATGGTGTCTCATGGAATTGAAGATGAGTGAGGAGGGAGGAGAGGACATTGAGGGGTGAGGGACGGTGACTAGATGGTAGGATAATAAGCTGGGATCCCAGTGGGCACAAAGGATTGTGGGAGTTGCTGTAGCAGGCGGTGGACTCAGGCCTGGGAAACAGGCACATTTGTGATGAATGATTTGCTGATATTACATTGCACATGTGATCAATAATTGCACCAGTGTTTCCAGAGCTTAGGCCGCCCTGCGGGGTGAGTAGGGAGATGGAGGGCAGAGCGTGGGAAGCATGGCATGGAGACTGTGGGAGGGCTGGGTTATTGGCAATGACAAGTCTAGGGGATGACAAGGGAGGGGGCCCAGGAAGAGCAGAGCAGAAGGTCATGGAGGAGAGGAGCTCAGGGAAGTGAGGGGCCAGGGACTGAGCGTCCTCTGCTGTGTGTGTTCTGTCCCTGCTGTAAAGTGACCACAAACCGAGTGGCTTTAAACAGCAGCCCTTTATTATCTCATGGTTGTGCAGGTTACACATCCGACATGTCCTCACCGGGGCTCTGGAAGAATCCACTGCCAAGCTCGTTCACTGTGTTGTCTAAACTCAAATTCTTGCAGATGTGGGACTGAGTCCCTGTTTCCTTGCTGGCTGTCAGCTGGAGCCACCCTGAGCTCCCAGAGGATGTCTTCAGTCCTGGGACGTGGCCTCCACAGCACACACAATCCTTCCCCCATGTGGGACCTCTCTGCCTCCCCTCACCCTCATCTCTCCTGCAGCATCTCTGACTCCAGCCAGAGAAACCTCTCTGCTTTTAGGTTTATGTGACGTGATTGTCCAGCCAGGTGATCCAGGATGGTCTTCCTGTCCTAAGGTCCTTAACCTTCATTACATCACCAAGTCCCTTTGCCATGTAAGGAAAGCTGTTCACAGACAGTAAGGATTCGGGATAGACATCTTTGGGGACCACTGTTCATCTTTCCACATTTGATTATGTTGAAATCACCGAGGTCAAGGAGGTGGCACTGTGGGGAGGGTGACCGTGAGCCAGGAGCTAAAAGTAATGGGGAAATGGCCTGGGGGTCCCCAGGGATTACCTACAATGAGGGGAGTGGGGGCTCCGATCTGATGATGGATTAGGGCATGTTAGGGAGGAGAGCAGGAAATGTCAAAGCAGTTGATGAGAAAGACCCCACCCACCCCCAGGCCCCGGGGACAAGGTCTGTGGGAGGGGAGACACCCCCATGACAGGAATTCAGAGGGAGCCGTGTCCTCAGGGAGACCCAGGTCCCTGTCAGAGCTGCAGGTGCAGGAACACCCTGGGAGGACTGTGGATTTGGCTGATCCTGGGCTGAGACCTCTGGGGGACACAGTGGGAAGGTTTCAGGAGCTGGGGAGGGGGTGTGAGGGGAGACAGAGTAGGGGTGCACGGAGCCTGTGGAGATGAGCATGCAGGATGTTTGGGGGACCAGGGGTGACTGAGACAGGGAAAAGGAGAGAGTGAGGTTCATCCTGGTGGATTCAGGGCAGATGGTGGTGAGTGAGACAGAGGGAGGGGGGAGGGGCAGGGGTCTGGGGCTCTCACTTGGGCTCTGTCGATGGGGATGAGGAGGTTTGGGGTGGTCAGTCTCAGTTCCGGTGTGTGGACCCTTTCATGACCCCATGATTGTGGAGCGGAGTGTTGGAGGAGAGGAGGGTCTCGCAGGCGTCCCCAAACTACGGCCCGTGGGTCGCAATGGGGCCCCCTGAGGCCATTTATCCAGCCCCCACTGCACTTCTGGAAGGGGCACCTCTTTCATTGGTGGTCAGTGAGAGGACCACTGTATTTGGCAGCCCTCCAATGGTCTGAGGGACAGTGAACTGGCCCCCTGTGTAAAAAGTTTGGAGACCCCTGTAAGTTCACTCCTAACCCTGAGGGAGGGGACTGTGCCCACAATGGTCTCAGTGTGACACATGCTGTTGGAGTGTGACTTCTGAGGCACCAGGTGTGACCTGTCACAAGGGCCCCTTCTGTCCTCATGTGAAGATGGAAGGCCCAGGGGCTGTCCTTTTAGGCTGCAGCCCCCATGTGCATGTCCACACTGTGGACGGTTATGTAGACATTGAGATGTTGTTCCCAAATAAGAGATGATTTCTTTTCAAAATCCAAGTAAAAAAAGAAAAAGAAATAGCAAGTGAAAGAAATGTTTCTACTTCTCAGATTTCTCTGGTGTTAGCATCAAGGGGACAGAGAGAGGGGTGGCCGGGAGGGGTGGACACTCAGAGACGGCACAAGGCCCTGAGCCCTCCTCTTCTCCACGTGAGAGGCTCTGGAGCAGGGGTCGGGAACCTTTTAGGCTGAGAGAGCCATGAACGCCACGTATTTTAAAATATAATTCCATGAGATCCATACAATATGTTTAACATTAAGTACAAGTAAATGTGTGCGTTTTATGTAAGACCAACACTTTTAAAGTACAATAAGTCTCTGAATTCTTTTTAATAACGTTGTTATGCTGTTGCTAACCAATGATGAATAAAGTACTTCTTACCATTAATGCGACTTCTGGTGCTGCATGGTTTTGCTGATGGCTTTGTAGTCTGGTTGATATGTGGTGAGATTAAGCTTTATGCAGGTGTTGAGACTTCCATCCATTAAACGTGATCGTCGGTTGGTCTTAACGTTCTTTAGATGTGAGAAAGACTGCTCACATGCATACGTAGAGCCAAACATCGTCAGTAAAGCAACACTCACACGCTGCAGTGTGTGGTATGTGACGGGAAGCGCGTTCCAAATTTTGACAATCAGCTGGTCCATGGGTTGAAGTTTTATCATTTCTTCCCACTTGTGTTTGCTCTCCAACTCTGCTTGCTGTTGTGCAAGACTTTCCAAATCTTCATTCAGTGACTTGGAACTTATTCACCCACATGTCTGAGGCCTTCATGTCAGCAGCTTGTAGCTCAAAATCTCTGACGGAGACACCGGGGATGTAACTCAGGTCAGCATTGTCCACTGGACACTCATGTGGATGAGCGATGAACTTAAAAAGACGAGTGCGCTCACGAAATTCTCCAAAGTGCTCTTTGAATGACTGCAGGAGATTAGATGTGAAGCCTGCTAGCTGCTGGAGATCAAGATGTTGAGCAGGGTCACTTGCTGTGCATGCATCTTTAAACTCTCCCAGTTTTTCAAAGTGTAGTAAACGACCTGTTTCAATGTCGGTGATGAAGAGTTCCAGCTTGTTTTCAAATGCAAACACTGCTTGTTGAAGGGATAAGACTGTATTTCCAGCGCCTTGCATTTTCACATTGAGCTGGTTCAGATGTTCAGTCACGTCCATGAGATAGTAGAACTTCAGGAGCCACTCAGTGTTAGCTAACTCAGGATGCTCGATGTTTTTCTTTCAAGAAAAGTCCGGATTTCGCTCAAACAAGCCTCAAAATGGCTGAGCACCTTCCCTCTTGACAACCAATGCACATTGCTGTGCAGAAGCAGACCAGGATAATTATTCCCAACTTCACCCTGCAGTGTTTTAAACTGGCGATCATTTTAAGCTTGGGCAACAATAAAGTTGACCTCCCGAATGACCAGTGACATCACCTTACCAAGCTACTCACCACACATCTGAGCACACAGCGCCTCCTGATGTAGGATGCAGTGAAAACTTAGGATGGGTTTCTTCATGTTTACGAAGAAGCGCTACGAATCCTCTGTTTTTCCCCACCATGCATGGAGCACCATCAGTACACACCGAAATAAGTTTATCCATCAGTAGATTTTTTTCTTTAGCGAATTCAGTGAAAGACTTGAATAAATCCTCTCTTGCTGTCTCTTTCATAGGCAAAGCAGCAAGACTTTCCTCACGTAGTGTGTCACTGACAGCATAACTTGCAATCACGCCAAACTGGGATAAATGGCTTATGACTGTTGACTCATCCAAAGCGAGAGAAAAGAATGGTGCTGCATTTATGTCCTTCACTTGTGTTGCCTCAATTTGATTTGCCATCATGATGGTACAATCGTGAACAGTTCTTGCCGATAGAGGCATATCTTTTATTCGTTTGATTATGTTGTCTTTATCCGAAAGTCACTGGCAACATCAAGCATGAATGTTTTGGCATACTCCCCATCTGTGAATGGCTTTCCGTTTCTCACAATTGCTAAAGCACCAGCAAAGCTAGCCGAATTCCAGTCACCCTGTTGGGTCCAAACACAGAGTTGCTGCTGACTAGCTTGCACTCTGCACAGTAGCTCTTGACATGCTTTCTTCCTGCTGTCCCCCGCTGGATACTTCAATGCAAATGTAGTATGGCGTGTGTCGAAGTGCCACTTTATATTTAACCGTTTCATCAATGCAGTTTCATCGATGCCATTTTATCATTGCGTATTAGACACACTGCAGAACCTGCTCTCTCCACAAAGGCGAATTCCTCTGTCCATTCCTGCTGAAAAGTACGATACTCCTCATCTTTTTTCTTTTAGCCATCTTCTTCATCAAAAGAGTTTCTGCAATTAGCTAGCTGACTACATGATTAAAAGGAGGGAAGTTTACTTCCTGACCTCACAACGACCAATGTACATTACGCATTATCCAAAAGAAATTTGGTGTTGTCCCGGAGGACAGCTGTGATTGGCTCCAGACACCTGCAATCATGAACATGAGCAGTAGGAAATGAATGGATTGTAATACATGAGAATGTTTTATATTTTTAATGTTATTATTTTTTTTACTAAAGATTTGTCTTTGAGCCAGATGCAGCCATCAAAAGAGCCACATCTGGCTCACGAGCCATAGGTTCCCGACCCCTGCTCTTAGGGGATGACACAGAGGATCTTGTGTGACTTTGACACTTTATACTTTAGGGAATTACAGTTGTTTTCTTCAGTGTAATAATAGTATTTGAAGGAAAATATTACATTTTAAGAGATGAATATTGGAATATTTAGGGGTGAAGTTCATGATATTCACAGGTTATTTTCAAAATTTTTAAGAAAAATTATAGAAATACATTATATTAAAAATATAACAAAAGGTTAAAGTGATTAAATCTAGTTGTTTCAGAATATTAAAGTGATTAAAGTTCTTTCAAACTTTAGGTATGTTTGAGATATATCAGAGTACATTGGATAAAGAGTTTTAAATAATGCACAATGACATGGGAAACATTCCTAACATGCTGTGGATCGAAAATTAGGCTTTTAGCATTTGTGTGAGGATGTCCGTGTGTTTGTTTGTGTCTGTGAGTTTGAGTGTATGTGTCTGTTTTGAGCATGTTGCTGATCAGGTGGTGGCACAGTGGATAGAGCATCGGACTGGGATGCAGCATTTCAGTGTGTATGAGCGTGTCAGTGTGTGTGATTGAGTCTGTATATCTCTGTGTTTGAGTGCATCTGTGTATGTGTCAGTGTGTGTGTGAGTGTGTCTTTTTTTAACCATGTCAGTGTGTGCGGATGTCTGTGTGTGTGTGTGAGCGTGGCAGGGTCGTGCACACTCGGTGTGTCGGTGTGCAGCTGTGAGTGTGGCAGTCTGAGTGCACTCACTCACTCATTCACTGAACACAACAACAACGGGGCATTTCAGGGCAGTGGAAATGCAGCTGTGGACATCACATCCCTGTCCCTGTCCTCACAGAGCTGACGGTCTCAGGAAGGGACAGACAGTAACAAATAGATACAGTGTAAAGTGTGCTAGTGACCTGGGTGTGAACAAAAGCCCAGCAGTGAGGGGAGAGGGAGGATGAGGAGACCCGGGCAGGGCAGGGAGGCCCCTCAGGAGGACCTGGGGAGATGGTCAGGGAGGGAGGTGCTGCCTGGTGACAGGTCCTCAGCCCGGGGACAGAGTGTAGTCTTCGAGGTCTGAGCACCCTGGGCGCCTGTGCGGGAGGAACACTGGGAACCGGGGTCCAGGCCCCTCACCCGGCCACTGCTGTGTCCCCTGGGCCCGGACTGGAAAGGGTCTTGCAAATAAATGAGAAAGGTTTACAATGTTTACAGTATAAATCATGCCTGAAAAGGTCATTCGGGCTCACGGAAGCACATATGGGAGTTGATGCTTCCTGCTCCTTCCCCCTTTCTCTCTCTCTCCTCTCTCTAAAAATTAATAAATAAAAATTTTTTTTAAATGTTTCTGTTGAGACATAAACTAACAGACTCATATGAGCTCCCTTGTAGATCACTGTCTCTCCCTGGCTGTTTTTAAGATTCTGTCTTTAACTTTTGGTATTTTAATTACAATGTGTTTGGAGTAGGATTTGTTAGAATCCATTGGAGTCTGAAAAGACCAGTGTGACAGGCTTTATTGAAAGGAGCCTGCCGGGCTGGCTCGCAGGGGGGAGTCCACCAGGTACAGGGTAGGACGTGCTGTTTAAGGGTTAGGGGCGGGGAGTTGGAAGGGCCGTGGGGCATCAGCTGACTGGCTGCTGGACAAAGGATGGTCTTTTATGGAAGTTTGAGTGTGTTTAACTTCTAGCGGTCTTCAATCACCCAGGACTTCTCGGCTGGTGACATCAGATATTCCTTTGTGGTAGGTCATCTGCCACAAGCCCTGATACGAGACTCACAGGCAGGGTTACAGAGATGAAACCTCAGATTCCCGACTACGTGATATATTTATATATAAAAGGAAAGAGAGTGGTTCCCAGAGAGGCCTCTGGGAGAGAGGAGACGGGGGCGCATATGTGGCCCCCAGTAACAGAGAAAGTAGAGCTGGTGTTAGGAGGTCAAGAACTGGGGCATGGTGGCTGGGCTTAGAGGTGATTAAGAGGAAGAGAAGAAGAAATTGAAAAGCCGCTGTTTCTTTGCAGAATATTCAAGTAGAGAACCTTGCCAGGCCCAGTCCCGCATCTAAGTGAGGAGCTCGTCACTTTCACTGGAGCGAGGCCTCAACCAGGAGAGGTCCTCGAGGCCTGAAGAGGGAAGTGGAAGAATCTGCAAGGTGGTCATTGGCAGTTGCCTGTTGTGAGTGCCCGCTGGACCGGGTGGTGTGGTGGGATATGGCCTCTTGGAGGAGCATTATGGGATGGACTGGTCTGGTTCTTCTCGATAGGGGCACATGTGGAGATTCTGAGAGACAGAGGACCTGTGGGGGTGCAGATGTGGGTTTTAGGGGTGTTGGGGGGATAAGGCTTAATGTGGGAGAGGTGAGTCCAGTGTGAGTCTCCTTCCACTTTGATGGCGGGTGGGGTGGACGGGATGACAGTACGGGGCCCTGTCTAGGTAGGCTGGAGAGGGGTTTTTCCCCGTGTCCTCCTGTAGACCTGGTCCCCAGGGAGGATTGACAGGTGTGAGTCCGTGGTTGGAAAGGGCTGTGGAAGGAGCTTGTCAAGCTGGGAATGGTAGGTTTAGTATAGCTTGTCTGCTCGGTTTGCAGCTGAGGTTGGTAATCTCCTCTGAGAGTGCTGGCTCTCTCACAGCAGGTGGCCCCTCTCTGAATCTTGTACATGAGAGTGGTGTGAAAGAGATGAGTGTTATTAAGAGGAACAGGGAGAGCTGAGTAAGCTGAGGGTGACATGCACAGACACATCCAGCAGTCAGCTGCATAGGAGGAGTTAGTCTTGAATACCAGATTTTAACTAAGATTAAGAGAGTTTTTTTAGAAGAGAGGATGTTAAGAGGGAGGGTATGGGGCAGAGTATGCCTTTAAGGGTAAGGAGGTAAGAAAGAATAGAGCAGCTGGAATCTCCGTCCTGTCTGTTGTCAGGGGGTGATCACAGTCACTCAGGCTCAGACTGTTCTTCTTCTGGGACTTTAGTCAGACTGACCTTGCTGGGCCCTCAGGGGGAGCAGGCGTATCTGGGCGGTGATTCAGGTTGACTGGAAGGATCACCCGTAGGTGTGTGTGGAGATGGAGCTTCCGTTTTCTTTAACCTGGGGACATGAAACCAGGGGGCCTTTCCTGGGAGTTTTGCCGCCGTGGGGGTGGTGAGGAGAACCTTGGGATTCACTCTGCTGGGTGGTAGAGGAAAATTTATAACAGAATTGGGCAAATCTGGCTGGCCGAGAAGCAGTAACAGGGCCGACTCTGAGGACGGGAGGTGAAAGGAGAGAGACTCTGAATTTGGAGAATAGGTCCCGGCCTAAACCAGGCGTAGGGCATCGAGGCAGGAGGAGAAAAGTGTGCAAAGAGACACCATGTGTCAGACAAGGCAGTGGATCCATGGCCAATAGAGAGGAAATAAGACCATCAACACCCACAGCAGAGATCTGTAAGGGACGAGCACGACCCGAATATTTGGGCAAGGCAGAGTAAGTGGCCCCTTATAAAGAAATGAGAGGCCCTGGCCGGTTGGCTCAGTGGTAGAGCGTTGGCCTAGCATGCAGGGGTCCCGGGTTCGATTCCCAGCCAGGGCACACAGGAGAAGCGCCCATCTGCTTCTCCACCCCCTCCCCCTCTCCTTCCTCTCTGTCTCTCTCTTCCCCTCCCGCAGCCAAGGCTCCATTGGAGCAAGTTGGCCCAGGCACTGAGGATGGCTCCATGGCCTCTGCCTCAGGCACTAGAATGGCTCCAGTTGCAACAGAGCAAAGACCCAGATGGGCAGAGCATTGCCTTCTGGTGGGCATGCCGGGTGGATCCCAGTTGGGCACATGGGGAGTCTATCTCTCTGCCTCCCAGCTTCTTACTTCAGAAAAATACAAAAATACAAAAAAAAAAAAGAAAAGAAAAGAAAAAAGAAGGCCTCTGCTCCATGTTCCTGGCACAGAGCTCCTAAAACCTTGGACATCTGATTGACAGGAGTGTCTCTGGGATGCTCATGAGATGGCCCGTGGCTGAGGTCCTGGGTAGCTTCAGGATGGGGCTGGTCACCAGAGACCAAGCTTGATGAGAGGGCTGGAGCTTTCAGCCTCACTGCCCCACCTCTGGGGAGTCCAATCACCAATGGCCAATGACTTAATCAATCATGTCCACACAGGGAAACTTCCATTAAAAAAAAAAAGCCTTAACAATGGGGTTCAGAGCTTCTGAAGTAGTAAACACAGTCATATGATGGAGAAGAAGGGAGGTGACATTTTCCAGCTCCCTGGTGACAGAGGCCCTTCTCAACCTCATCACATCCCTCTTCATCTGGCCGCTCACTGTGTCATTTATGATGACCTGTCACAGTAAGCACAGCACTTGCCTGACCCTCGGAGTTGTTCTAGCAAATTACTGACCTTCAGAGATGGATCCCCAACGTTTGTAGCCAAGTCGGACAGACATGCAGATAACATAGGACTGAACTCTCCAGTGAGGGCTGTCCTGTGGGGCGGAGCCCTGAGTGTGTGGGGTCTGATCTCACTCCAGGTACTCGCTGACGTCAGAATTAGGTTGAACTGGAAGAGACTTGGTGTCTGAGAATCAGAGAACTGGGTGAGTGGAGGACCCTCACCACCCACAAAGAAACTCAAAAAGAGCCAGCAGTGACACCACTACCACTGCCTGAGGGATCATTCATTGGTCACTTGTTCCTCCAGCCACACCTGAGTGATACAACACCAAAGTCTACATCTCAGATCTTTGCTCCAAGAATTGAAATAGGTCACTTCTCCATCCCTCAGCCCAGCACCTGAACTCTCTTCCCACATGAGGCGAATCCCACACACACAGAGTCTGGTGGGAGGCAGAGACCACGTCCTTCTGTAAAAGAGGGAAACCCACGTCCCCCAACATTCCGGCATGAGGCTCCACCAGTCAGGTGAGAATGGACTAGACTCTGCCTCGGGACGTGGTGACACAGAGAGGCTGGGACTGTGCAGACTGCAGTGGACAAGGGTGGTGGGAGTGGCCGGGACAGTGTCCAGCTGCCAGGAGAGCAGAGACAGCGGTCCTGACCGCAGGACCAGGGTCCAGCATCAGGGAGTCAGAGGTGTGAGCAGTGACATGTGTCCAGCAGCAGGACAGTGGTTCCTGTGTGGGACCCGACCTCGGCTGGACTGTGGGTCTGCTCCTGGCTGTGTGGCCTCAACCTGGTCTGTGGTTTTCCCCAAACACTATTAGACCCAATGTCATGTACATACTGCTTTATATCTGAAGTAGAAACAGTTGGGATTCCATTGTTTGTTGGAGGAAATCAATGAGGGGAAGAGTTTCAGAGAGCAAGCATTCAGAGATTTTATTACCCTGACCCAGGACCACTTCCTAAATCTCCCACCTGACTCTGCCCCACGGCGGAGAGAACGACATGTAACTCCCAACATCACATCTTCTTACACACCCCCAGGCCCCTCCCAGACCCACCGTCCCTGAGAATTAGGCACCAGACCAGGAATCACCGTGTAACCAGCCCTGCAGGTGAGGCTGACACACAGCCCTGTGGGGACCCTGGTCTGGGTTCCTGCTACTAAACGTGTGACCTGAGACCAGCAGCATCAGCACCGACCTTGTTATAATCCAGACTCTCACACTCTGCTCCCGACGGTCTGAGTCTTAACAAAATGGCAGGTGACCCCTGCGCACAGGGAAGTCTGGGACTCCGTGGTCGCCATGCCTACAGCCATCACTGCCTGGGTCTCCTCCTCTGTTCTAAAGGCTTTAAATATCCTTTCTGTGTGTTGTCTCCTTTAAAGCCAGTGGCCCCAACTGAGCAAGGTCACACTGGATTCAGGGTGACGGTAGATGAACTGCGGAGCAGGAAAGAGTTGGTGTGTTCCCGTTTATTACATTCTTCCAATGGCAGCCAGAAAACAAGCAGGGACAGCTCTCCTCGCAGCGGCAGGCACGTGGTCAGGAAAACGGCCCCTGGCAGCAGCAGGCAAGCTACCCTTGCCAACAGAAAGTGCCCGTAGCCTTATGCAGATTCCTGACACATGGTTCTGACACGTGCCCACACGCTAATCATGCAAAGTGCAAGTGAGCCAGCCTAAGACAGCTGTTTTCCCTCTACTCCTCCCCTTTAGGGGTGCCTATCTCACAATCCATGGGACAGGTGTCTTCCACGATGGCCCAGGGCCACGTCCACTGAAGCTGTGATGTATCCTTGCTGTGTGTCTGCAACGGGGTGAGAGCTGCTTCCGGTGCAGGAGGGCCTCCGTAGGGGCCAGGCCTGACCACTGGGGTCTCATACTGTCCACAAACGGCGTGTCCATCCAGCAAGGGAGCTCGTGCCCCCTTCTTGTCGTGGCCCCTGCTTCTAGAGTCTGTCATATGATCTTGCTACTGTGCAACCGGAGCACTGACCTTCTTTCTGGAAGCTCCTCCAACGTGCAGTCTCGGCACCGTGCTGCACACACACCAGCCATTTTTTTGGCAGCTGTGGGGCCACCCGCTTCCCCCACTTTTTCAGTGGCTGGAATCTCTCTTTCAGCCTAAGCTGCCGAAAGTTCTAACAGGACTCTATTAGATCTGCCACCTAATTTCTCTATATCTGCCCCAGGTATATCCAAATCTACCCACACCTGTGTTCAGGTAACCTTTACAGGCTCGTATGTCTTGTTAGCCTGGGGGTTGGGGGGACAATACAGGTAGTAGCCCGCACAGCCTTATGGTGCCAGGTCCCTTCTATCTCCCCCAAATCTGCCCCATCTGTGTAACAGCATGGTGGGCTGTCCACACAGGGGTCTAAGACAGTGGTCAGCAAACTCAGTCAACAGAGCCACGAATATCAACAGTACAACGATTGAAATTTCTCTTGAGAGCCAAATTTTTTAAACTTAAACTATATAGGTAGGTACATTTCTTATCGAGGTAGCGCCTGCACGTGGTATTTTGTGGAAGAGCCACACTCCAGGGGCCAAAGACCTGCATGTGGCTTGCAAGCCGCAGTATGCCGACCACTGGTCTAAGATATCCACTAATGACCCAAAAAGGGTTGACAGGGCACTACGGAGAATAAGGTCCCTCATCCCTGACATAAGCACTTCCTCCTCTGGTGCACGGGACCTCAGGTTGAAAGCAGCGTTCCTCATACCCAGTTTCAGGAGGACCAGCCACAGCTCAGTATATGACTGCCACCGACTCACTGCCCCCAGCAAGTCTCCCGCGTTCTGCCAGACCGTACGAGTGGCAGCCAGCACTCGTTCTAATAGGGCATGGTTTCCTGGGTTGTCACGGCAGTTCTGAGGACGCTGCCTCAAGGAGGAGTGTGGTCATGGTGGCTAATTTCTCCATCTCTTTCCCAGAGAGCAAGATGCCATCCACCCCTATGTCCCACAACAGCAGCAACCAGGCTGCCAGGGGCTGGGTGGGTTTCTGCCTGAATTAGACCCCTACCTCCATCAGCTCTGTCTGGGTGTAAAGCCGGGCCACACAGAGCCCAAGGACTGCAGAGGGGCTTGTGCGTGTCCTGAGACACTTGTTGTTTTTCTTTCTTTCTTTCTTTCTTTCTCTCTCTCTCTCTCTTTTTTTTTTCTTTTTCTTTTCTTTTTTTTTTTTTTGTGAGAGGCAGGGAGATACTGAGGCAGACACCCGCATGTGTCCCAACCAGGATCCAACTGGCAACACCACCTAGGGCCAATGCTTGAGTACTGAGCTATCTATAGTGCCTGAGGCTAACGCTTTTCAATGGAGCTATCCTCAGCACCTGGGGTCATGCTCAAACCAATCAAGCCACTGGCTGCAGGAGGGGAAGAGGGAGAGAAGGGGGAGAAGAAGAGGAGAGGCAGATGATTGCTTCATCTGTGTGCCCTCACTCAGAATCGAACGTGACATGCCCATACGCTGGGTCAACACTCTATCCACTGGGCCACCAGCCAGGGCCTGAGGCATGTTTTGCTGTTGGGTTTTTACCTTCTGGGCGACCACCAGCTGGGCTCTGAGTCTGCTGAGGGCTGTCCCAACCCAAACTCCACCTGCTCCAAACACGAGGAGTTGGAAACCCCTGCCCCCGCTGACTCAGAGCCAGCCCACCAGCACGAATGCAGCTGCTGCTTCAGCGCCCACTTCAGCTCTGCGGCTGCGGCTCTCGGCCTGAAGCTGACACTGGAGCTCCTGAAGCTGCCGCTGTTTCTCTAACAACTGTCCCTGCCAGTATTCGGCTTCCAGCTCCCACCGGGGCTCTCCACCTCGCGGGAACTGTTCCCGCTCCTGCCGCCGTCAGCGATCCTCTCCAGCTCCCACCGGAGCTCTCACCTTGCAGGGACTGTTCCCGCTCCTGCCGCCCTCAGCGATCCTCTCCAGCTCCCACCGGAGCTCTCCACCTCGCAGGGACTGTCCCCGCTCCTGCCGCCCTCAGCGATCCTCTCCAGCTCCCACCGGAGCTCTCCACCTCGCAGGGACTGTCCCCGCTCCTGCCGCCCTCAGCGATCCCCTCCAGCTCCCACCGGGGCTCTCCACCTCGCAGGGACTGTCCCCGCTCCCGCCGCCCTCAGCGATCCCCTCCAGCTCCCACCGGGGCTCTCCACCTCGCAGGGACTGTTCCCACGATCCTCTCCAGCTCCCACCGGAGCTCTCCACCTCGCAGGGACTGTTCCCACGATCCTCTCCAGCTCCCACCGGAGCTCTCCACCTCGCAGGGAGTGTTCCCGCTCCTGCCGCCCTCAGCGATCCCCTCCAGCTCCCACCCGAGCTCTCCACCTCGCAGGGACTGTTCCCGCTCCTGCCGCCCTCAGCGATCCCCTCCAGCTCCCACCCGAGCTCTCCACCTCGCGGAAACTGCTCCCGCTCCTGCCGCCGTCAGCGATCCTCTCCAGCTCCCACCGGAGCTCTCCACCTCGCGGGAACTGTTCCCGCGATCCTCTCCAGCTCCCACCAGAGCTCTCCACCTCGCGGGAACTGCTCCCGCTCCTGCCGCCGTCAGCGATCCTCTCCAGCTCCCACCGGGGCTCTCCACCTCGCGGGAACTGCTCCCGCTCCTGCCGCCGTCAGCGATCCTCTCCAGCTCCCACCGGAGCTCTCCACCTCGCGGGAACTGTTCCCGCTCCCGCCGCCGTCAGGGATCCTCTCCAGCTCCCACCGGAGCTCTCCACCTCGCAGGGACTGTTCCCGCTCCTGCCGCCCTCAGCGATCCTCTCCAGCTCCCACCCGAACTCTCCACCTCGCGGGAACTGTTCCAGCTCCTGCTGCCGTCAGCGATCCTCTCCAGCTCCCACCGGGGCTCTCCACCTCGCGGGAACTGTCCCCGCTCCTGCCGCCCTCAGCGATCCTCTCCAGCTCCCACCGGGGCTCTCCACCTCGCAGGAACCGTCCCCGCTCCCGCCGCCGTCAGCGATCCCCTCCAGCTCCCACCGGAGTTCTCCACCTCGCGGGAACTGTCCCCAGCTCCTGCCGCCGTCAGCGATCCTCTCCAGCTCCCACTGGAGCTCTCCACCTCGCGGGAACTGTTCCCGCGATCCTCTCCAGCTCCCACCGGAGCTCTCCACCTCGCGGGAACTGTTCCAGCTCCTGCCGCCGTCAGCGATCCTCTCCAGCTCCCACCGGAGCTCTCCACCTCGCAGGGACTGTTCCCGCTCCTGCCGCCCTCAGCGATCCTCTCCAGCTCCCACCGGAGCTCTCCACCTCGCAGGGACTGTTCCCGCTCCTGCCGCCGTCAGCGATCGTCTCCAGCTCCCCCCGGGGCTCTCCACCTCGCAGGGACTGTTCCCGCGATCCTCTCCAGCTCCCACCGGAGCTCTCCACCTCGCAGGGACTGTCCCCGCTCCTGCCGCCCTCAGCGATCCCCTCCAGCTCCCACCGGGGCTCTCCACCTCGCAGGGACTGTCCCCGCTCCTGCCGCCCTCAGCGATCCCCTCCAGCTCCCACCGGGGCTCTCCACCTCGCAGGGACTGTCCCCGCTCCTGCCGCCCTCAGCGATCCTCTCCAGCTCCCACCGGAGCTCTCCACCTCGCAGGGACTGTTCCCGTTCCTGCCGCCCTCAGCGATCCTCTCCAGCTCCCACCGGAGCTCTCCACCTCGCAGGGACTGTTCCCGCTCCTGCCACCGTCAGCGATCGTCTCCAGCTCCCCCCGGGGCTCTCCACCTCGCAGGGACTGTTCCCGCGATCCTCTCCAGCTCCCACCGGAGCTCTCCACCTCGCAGGGCCTGTTCCCGCTCCTGCCGCCGTCAGCGATCGTCTCCAGCTCCCCCCGGGGCTCTCCACCTCGCAGGGACTGTTCCCGCGATCCTCTCCAGCTCCCACCGGAGCTCTCCACCTCGCAGGGCCTGTTCCCGCTCCTGCCGCCGTCAGCGATCGTCTCCAGCTCCCCCCGGGGCTCTCCACCTCGCAGGGACTGTTCCCGCGATCCTCTCCAGCTCCCACCGGAGCTCTCCACCTCGCAAGGACTGTTCCCGCTCCTGCCGCCCTCAGCGATCCCCTCCAGCTCCCACCCGAGCTCTCCACCTCGCAGGGACTGTTCCCGCTCCTGCCGCCCTCAGCGATCCTCTCCAGCTCCCACCGGAGCTCTCCACCTCGCGGAAACTGCTCCCGCTCCTGCCGCCGTCAGCGATCCTCTCCAGCTCCCACCGGAGCTCTCCACCTCGCGGGAACTGTTCCCGCGATCCTCTCCAGCTCCCACCAGAGCTCTCCACCTCGCGGGAACTGCTCCCGCTCCTGCCGCCGTCAGCGATCCTCTCCAGCTCCCACCGGAGCTCTCCACCTCGCAGGGACTGTTCCCGCTCCCACCGCGGCTCTCCACCTCGCGGGAACTGTTCCCGCTCCTGCCGCCCTCAGCGATCCTCTCCAGCTCCCACCGGGGCTCTCCACCTCGCGGGAACTGTTCCCGCTCCCACCGCGGCTCTCCACCTCGCGGGAACTGTTCCCGCTCCTGCCGCCCTCAGCGATCCCCTCCAGCTCCCACCCGAGCTCTCCACCTCGCAGGGACTGTTCCCGCTCCTGCCGCCGTCAGCGATCCTCTCCAGCTCCCACCGGAGCTCTCCACCTCGCGGGAACTGCTCCCGCTCCTGCCGCCGTCAGCGATCCTCTCCAGCTCCCACCGGAGCTCTCCACCTCGCGGGAACTGTTCCCGCGATCCTCTCCAGCTCCCACCAGAGCTCTCCACCTCGCAGGGACTGTTCCCGCTCCTGCCGCCGTCAGCGATCGTCTCCAGCTCCCCCCGGGGCTCTCCACCTTGCAGGGACTGTTCCCGCTCCTGCCGCCCTCAGTGATCCCCTCCAGCTCCCACCCGAGCTCTCCACCTCGCAGGGACTGTTCCCGCTCCTGCCGCCGTCAGCGATCCTCTCCAGCTCCCACCGGAGCTCTCCACCTCGCAGGGACTGTTCCCGCTCCTGCCGCCGTCAGCGATCGTCTCCAGCTCCCCCCCGGGGCTCTCCACCTCGCAGGGACTGTTCCTGCTCCTGCCGCCGTCAGCGATCGTCTCCAGCTCCCACCGGAGCTCTCCACCTCGCGGGAACTGTCCCCGCTCCTGCCGCCCTCAGCGATCCCCTCCAGCTCCCACCGGAGCTCTCCACCTCGCGGGAACTGTCCCCGCTCCTGCCGCCCTCAGCGATCGTCTCCAGCTCCCACCGGAGCTCTCCACCTCGCAGGGACTGTTCCCGCTCCTGCCGCCCTCAGCGATCCCCTCCAGCTCCCACCGGAGCTCTCCACCTCGCGGGAACTGTCCCCGCTCCTGCCGCCGTCAGCGATCCCCTCCAGCTCCCACCGGGGCTCTCCACCTCGCGGGAACTGTTCCCGCTCCCACCGCGGCTCTCCACCTCGCGGGAACTGTTCCCGCTCCTGCCGCCCTCAGTGATCCTCTCCAGCTCCCACCGGAGCTCTCCACCTCGCAGGGACTGTTCCCGCTCCTGCCGCCGTCAGCGATCGTCTCCAGCTCCCACCGGAGCTCTCCACCTCGCAGGGACTGTTCCCGCTCCTGCCGCCCTCAGCGATCCCCTCCAGCTCCCACCGGAGCTCTCCACCTCGCGGGAACTGTCCCCGCTCCTGCCGCCCTCAGCGATCCCCTCCAGCTCCCACCGGAGCTCTCCACCTCGCGGGAACTGTCCCCGCTCCTGCCGCCGTCAGCGATCCCCTCCAGCTCCCACCGGAGCTCTCCACCTCGCGGGAACTGCTCCAGCTCCTGCTGCCGTCAGCGATCCTCTCCAGCTCCCACTGGGGCTCTCCACCTCGCGGGAACTGTTCCCGCGATCCTCTCCAGCTCCCACCAGAGCTCTCCACCTCGCGGGAACTGTCCCCGCTCCTGCCGCCGTCAGCGATCCCCTCCAGCTCCCACCGGAGCTCTCCACCTCGCGGGAACTGTTCCCGCTCCCGCCGCCGTCAGCGATCCTCTCCAGCTCCCACCGGAGCTCTCCACCTCGCAGGGACTGTTCCCGCTCCTGCCGCCTTCAGCGATCATCTCCAGCTCCCCCCGGGGCTCTCCACCTCGCAGGGACTGTTCCCGCTCCTGCCGCCCTCAGCGATCCTCTCCAGCTCCCACCAGAGCTCTCCACCTCGCGGGAACTGTTCCCGCTCCTGCCGCCGTCAGCGATCCTCTCCAGCTCCCACCGGGGCTCTCCACCTCGCGGGAACTGTTCCCGCTCCTGCCGCCGTCAGCGATCCCCTCCAGCTCCCACCGGAGTTCTCCACCTCGCGGGAACTGTCCCCAGCTCCTGCCGCCGTCAGCGATCCTCTCCAGCTCCCACTGGAGCTCTCCACCTCGCGGGAACTGTTCCCGCGATCCTCTCCAGCTCCCACCGGAGCTCTCCACCTCTCAGGGACTGCCCCCGCTCCTGCCGCCTTCAGCGATCCTCTCCAGCTCCCACCGGAGCTCTCCACCTCGCGGGAACTGTTCCAGCTCCTGCCGCCATCAGCGATCGTCTCCAGCTCCCACCGGAGCTCTCCACCTCGCAGGGACTGCTCCAGCTCCTGCCGCCGTCAGCGATCCTCTCCAGCTCCCACCGGAGCTCTCCACCCCGCAGGGACTGCCCCCGCTCCTGTCGCCGTCAGCGATCCTCTCCAGCTCCCACCGGAGCTCTCCACCTCGCGGGAACTGTTCCCGCTCCTGCCGCCCTCAGCGATCCTCTCCAGCTCCCACCCGAGCTCTCCATCTCGCAGGGACTGTCCCCGCTCCTGCTGACATCAGCGATCCTCTCCAGCTCCCACCGGAGCTCTCCACCTCACAGGAACTGTTCCTGCTCCTGCCGCTGTCAGAGATCCTCTCCAGCTCTCACCAGGGTTCTCCACCTCGGGCGGCCTCGTGCACACAGCTTTCAGTTTCTGCTCACAGGGCTGTAAAGTACATGCAGCCCATGGCCCCAACAGGGCAGCCCCAGGGAACCACGTGCTCAAGTACGACCACTCTTCTATCCCACTGCTCAAGGGTGTTGTTGGCTCCATGTCAATGTGATCCGAATCCTGCCGACTACACCAGAGGTAATGCCAGTGCCCAGGGCCAGGCTGGTTCACACTGGATTCCGGCAGACGGAAGAGGAACTGGCAGACGGAAGAGGAACTGTGGAGCTGGAAAGTGTCGGGCCATTCCCGTTTATTAGATTCTCACAAGAGCGGGCGAGCACACAGGTGGGGAATCTAACAGCAGCGGGTGAGCAAAGTGGAACACCACCCCTCACAATGACGGACACAGAATCTGCACAAAGGGAAGGACCTGTAGCTTTATGTAGGCTACACGCGTATGGCTCTGCCATGTGCTCACGCACTAATCATGCAAAGTACAAGTGATTATATCTAACACAGCTGTTTCCCAACACCTCCCAAGTCTATTTCTCCACCGACATCTCTCCTCATCTCCAGACTCTGTCCAGCTGCTAATTGGACGACTCCCTTGTATTTCTAACAGATGTTTAGCTCCAACGTCTTATTTTTAGAGAGACAGAAAGGAAGGTGGAAGGAGCGGGAAGCATCAGATCACAGTAGCTGCTTCCTGTATGAACCTTGACCAGGCAGGTGTAGGGCTTCAAACCAGCGACCTCAGGATTGCAGGTTGATGCTTTATTCACTGCAGCACCTCAGCTCTCAGCTCCAACATCTCTTACAATGAACGCCTGTGATGCCCCCTCCAATATGCTCCTTCCAGAGCTTCCCCATCTCTACGGACAGCAACTCCATCTACCTTATCCTCTGAGATTTTTTTGTGGCCTTGACTCCTCTGACATCCCAGATGAACCTGTTAGGAAGCTATAAAGTCCATCTTCAGAAGGAACCAGATCCCACCACGCCCCCTACGTCCACTGCTCACCCCGTGGAAGCACCTCCAGCCTGGAGCCTGCACAGACCCCACTGCTCCCCACTGCCCCCCTCACCTCCACGTCTGTTCTCAGCACAGCAGCCACAGCGACCCTTCAAAGGGGGCGTCAGATCACATTCTTCTCCTGCTCTCAACTGTGAGTCCCACCTCACTCAGACCACAGTCCCTGCCCTTCTAATGAGGCCATGAGGTCTGGCCAAGCCTCTGTCTCATCTCCATCCCTCTCTGCCCGATTCCCACAATCCTCTGTTTTAGTTAACCCACAAAGGCCTCCTTACTCTTCCCAGACACCACACTCTCCTGCCCCAGGGCATTTGCACGGAGGCTCCTACCTGGACAGAACTCCTCTACACATCCTTGTAGATTTCCTCATGTCCCTCACATCTTTCCTCAAGACCACCTTCCTAGTGAGACTCACACTGACCCCCCAAATCACACAGCCATCTTCCTGTCCCCACAGCCCACACTCAGGATCACCTTCCCCACTGCGTTTTCCCAGGACACCTCCCCCCTTCTGACACAGACACCTCCCTGTTTACTGCGCTTATACACACCTGTCTCTCCCCACATGACACAGGCTCCCAAGGCCAGCAGTGTTCCTGATCTGACCTCAGTGATGTCCCCACGTGAACAACAGTGCCACACGTCTGCACACAACCAGTCGTGGTTCCTGAGTGGTCCGTGTGGGGCAGCTCCCTGCGCTAGAGACGCGTCTCTATTGATGGGACCTCAGACCACAGCTGTCCTGTGGCGGCTGCAGCACAAGATGCCCTCACACTGACCGCAATGCACCTGCACTTTCCCGGGCTGTTCCCCCTAAATCTACAGTGCACCCCGCTCTGCACGTCCCGGAGTCTGCACTGAGCCAGCCCTGGAGCGCAGGGCAGGGGAGGGCGGGCGGGCAGAGAGAATTCCAGCAGGGACTTCTCTACAGTGAGGAATCCCTCCTCTCTGCTGACTCCAGAGCCTGTTTGTTTGTATTGAAAAGGTTTGAAAAAGACGAAAAGAACAATCAAGCCTTAGAAGGAGATAAGAGCAGAATGCGTCTGAAAATTCATCTCTCAAAACCACAGGCTCCTGTGTGCAGGGACCCCTGGACTTTCTGGGGATAATGACAGGTCACTCATATCCTACTGCTGTCAGACAGGGACACCCAGAGGAGAATGAGACTGGAACTCCTAACAAGAACAAAAACAGTCCTATTACTCCAGAGAAACTAAGAAACAACAAATAAAGATCCAGGAGAAGGGGGCTGAGAGTTGGACAGAGGCCTGAGCCTTGGCTGACCGGCGTATGAAGCCCTCACCACCCACAGGCCTGTAGCTGTTAGTTATTAGGACAAGTCACAAGGCCTCGGTGCTGTCTGAGTTCCTGTGATCAAGGTCCTGGTGGGACAAGGTACAACTGAAGGGACAAGAACACAAGATCAGAACGGTGACCCAACTGAGGAGTGACCACATCAAAGCCCAAAATGCACTGAGCACTGACTGGGCACAGGCCTGACCACACTCGGTCCTCACAGCCTCTCCTGTCCCTGCAACAGACTCAGCACAGCAGACACACAGGTTCTAGAAAGTTTTTGACACTTCTGTTTATTTCCTCTCAAACATTAGGACCTTCTGTTTTAATTAATCCATCAAGCCTTCAGCAAGAAGTGAAAACACAAATTCACATCTAATTTTTAATAAGGGAGTAAGAAGCTGCAGCTCAGTGCTCCATGAAGTACAGACAGGGATGGGGAGGGCCCAGCCCCCCTCTGCTGGACAGGGGAGTGTGGGGAGGGGACGTGGGGCAGGGGGGGACCAGCCTCCCAGCTCTTCACATTTTCTGATAGGAATGCAGACACGTTTAAATGCCCTTTAGAGCAGGGGTCTCAAACTCGCGGCCCGCCGAACAATTTTGTGCGGCCCGCAGACTAATCCATGAAGTTCTCTGCGGGCCACACAAAATTGTTCGGTGGGCTGCATGCGGCCCGCGGGCCGCGAGTTTGAGACCCCTGCTTTAGAGAAAGAACTCAGAGGCTCTTGAGTCACTAAGCGGGAGAGTGAACAAATCTTCCATCACTCAGTCTTCAGAAGACAAGTGCTTTACATCGAAACAGAAAATAATCACAAACACAGGTGAGTCGCTGTAACTGTGACATTCTCAATAATTCATCTCATGCATGAAATGTCACAGAGAATCCCAATCACCCGGTCCTGTCCCCTCTGCCCCAGCCCCACCCCACGTCAGGGTCTCAACTTTAAAAGACACATCACAGCCCTGGGGTAGAACACAACAGGATTTGGTCAGAAACCCCAGGACAGGAGACTAAAGGAAGAACTATGGGGGTGAAGTCCCCCATGGCTCCCATCTGCACTGTCACAGGGTCTCAGGGGTCACCCCTCCATACTCACTGGCAGCCTGAGTGTAGCTCCCTCCTCTCCCACCTGTGGGAAGAAAAAATCCTGTGAGAGACCAGGGAGGAGGCAGGGCCATGAGGTCCTAAAGGTACCCCTAGTCCTGAGCCCCAGAGAAGTTTCCAGAACTGTGACTACAGACCCAGGGCAGGATCAGGAAACCTGAGGAAAGTACATGGGTGGGGACTGGACCAATAATCTCCCTCCAGGAAGTCTGACTTCAGCAGGACCCTCCCCTCTGACCTGTGACTGTTGGGGACCTTGATGATCACTGACTCATCAAGGTGATAAATCTGTCCCTCATGTTCACATGTGCCTCACTAAAGAGTCAGTGTTAGCAAACGGCCCCAGACTGGGCAAGCACATGCATGGGGACAGTACTTCCCTTTAATGAAGCAAATACACTTCTTCCTGGGCTTGAAACTCCCTCTGGGACAAGAAACTCAGACCCCACCCTTCCCTACCTGAGTGTCTCCTCCTTCGCATCAAAGGTCCCCCTACCACAGCTCCAGTGACCACAACTTTAATGATCACAGCTCCAACGACCATAACTCCAAGGAGGGCCAGGACAGCAATGAATACCACAGTAAGGTTGGTGGCCTGAGGAGGCTCTGGGAAGGGAAGGTGAGGGTCCTGACCCCCAGGCCGCAGTCCTGACCCTGCTGAAGTCCTCCAGAGGCCCCTGCTCCCTAAGAGGCTCTGTGCCCACGTCCCCTCCTCACCCCATCTCAGGGTCAGGGTCTTGGGCAGCCCCTCGTGCTGCACATGGCACGTGTAGCTCTGCTCCTCTCCAGGGGGCACCGCCACTGCCGCCCACTTCTGGAAGGTCCCGTTCCCCGCAGGCCTGGTCTCCACAAACTCCATGTCCTGGGTCAGGTCATGCCTGTCACGCTGCCAGGTCAGGGTGATCTCCTCAGGGCAGAAGCCCGGGGCCCAGCAGTTCAGGGTGACCTCACTGTCAGAGATGGGGTGGTGAGTCAGGTGTGCGTTTGGGGGGTCTGAGGAGAAGGGTGACAAAATTCAAGAACTTTGTATCTATCATGAGCCACTCCAGCAGCACTCATGACCATCCTGAGAGTAGACAGGACAGCTAGGGTTGGACAAGAAGCACAAAACTTAGACACCAGCGTGGACAGAGGCAACTGGGATGATCTCCTAGTCTTTAGAAAGTTCTAGAATCAGAGGGACACAGCTCAGGGTTGGAGGCTGTCCTATGAGGGGATAAAGGGATTTCTGATCCCCACTTGGGTGAAGGCCAAATGACCCAGAAAAGCAGGAGTCAGACCTCAGACACAGGGGGTGAGGTCCCCATTCATTCCCATGGGTCCCAGGGCCACTGCCAGGGTCAAGGGGAACCGCTGATGGGTCATTTCAGGGTTGGTCTCCCCTCCATCCCGGAGAGACTGCACCTAATTGTCTCCGAGAGAAGGGGAGTCACTCTCTGGTCCCGGATCTGAAAACCCAAAGGACTCACTCAATGTCCCGACCCAAAGGAGGATGTTCTGACCCCGGTTCATTTCCTGTCTCCGTGTAGGAACCGCAGCCCGAGGGGAGAGGAGGGAGCCCCGCGGCCCTGGTACCTGCGCGCTGCAGGGTCTCCTTCCCCTTTTCCAGGTAAAGGCGGAGCCACTCCACGCACTCCCCCTCTAGGTAGTTCCTCCAGTTCTCCGCCACACCGCCCTCCTCCCACCTGCGCCGGGTGATCTGAGCCGCCGCGTCGGCCGCGGTCCAGGAGCGCAGGTTCCTCGTTCAGGGCGATGTAGTCGGTACCGTCATAGGCGAACTGACTGTACCCGCGGAGGAGGCGCCCGTCCGGGTCCACTTCGCACGGGAACCTCGCCTGCACAGAGTGAGACCCCGCCCCGGCCCCGCCCCCGCCGCGACAAGGAGGATTAAGCCTAAACCTAACATGAAACTGTGTCAAAGTTCCCGCGGTCTCCTCCTGGGTGGGGTGCGGGGTCCCACGGTCTCGGGTGGAGCTCGGACCCGGACACTCGGGCGACCCCGGCCCGTCCGTGGGGATGGGGTCGTGACCGGGACCCGCCCACGTGGCTCACCGTCCGCGATCTGGTTGTAGTAGCCGCGCAGGGTGTTCAGGTTCCCTCGGGAAGTGTTTGAGGCGTCCGTGAAGATCTGCGTGTCCCTGTCCCAATACTGAGGCTCCTCCTGCTCCACCCACAGCTGTTCTACGTATCCCACGGTGAAGAAGCGGGGCTTTCCGAGGCAGGGCCGGGATACGGCGGTGAAGAAATATCTCAGCGAGTGGGGACCTGGGGATGGGGAGGTGTGAGACCCGGCGACGCTTCCCTGTGCGGGTCCCGGGTCCGCTGTCTGCGGGACAGGACGGGAGGGGTCCCGGGAGATGTAAATGGGGCCGCAACAGAGCAGGGGTCGGGGTCAGCATGGGCCGTTGTGTAGAATCTGCACGAGGTTGGTGGACACACGCCCTCCCCGGGGTCCTGCGCCCCCGCCGGGTCCCCTCGCTCCTCCCCGCAGAGGCTGTTTCTTCCCGACCCAGATGCACCCGCCCAGGTTTGGGTCAAGATCAGCGTCCCCGAAAGCAGTAGGAGGGGGTTGAGGACCTCATGACTGGGGACATGACAGGGACTGGGGACAATCTGAGTCAGGGGAGTCCGTGGAGACGGTATAAAGGGGGACGGCGGTGATGCTGATTGGCTTCTTTTAGAAACTGGACACCCAACGGTTCGCGTCATGAGTATCCAGGAGGGAGGACCCGACACAGGTGGTGAGAGGCAGAAGTGAAATCCGAGAAATCGGGACTCCCCAACACTGAATTTCCCCGCCCAGACTCCGCCCTCGGGCTGCGACCCTGAGAGCCAGGCCTGGGGACCCGGGACTGTGCCCTGACCCCTCCTCCTGCGCGGAGAGCTCTTTGTCACCCTGTCTCCCTGAGTCCTGACCCAGGGGCTGTGTGAGGAAACCAGGGAGAGACCCCCAGGCTGGGCCCCGCCCCTTCCTCCTCTTCTCTTCCAGGAATCCCTCCCCCTGAAATGGACTCGGTGCCTCCCACCCCTTATCTCTCCCCCTGGACTAATTTTAGAGATGGAATTAAACAAGACTTGTGGAGACAAAATAACCGGCAAGGCAACTTTAATCACTTCTGCGGAAGGGCGTGCTGCCGCTATTGAAAGCCAGCCAGCCAGCCTGCGGGCACAGGGCACCCTGTTTGTATGCCTAACACAGGCCTTAGGATGCTGGGTCTTGCTCCACTGGCTGGAGTGTTGATCGTACAATCTTATTTTTTCTCGATTGGCTAGTTTAAATGCCGCTCCAGGGTGGAAGGGAGAGATGGGGTTATAATTAGATAAAGGGGGTTGGAAAATAGTCGGAAAAAACCCCCAGATGACCAGACAAGGGGAACTGGGGGATTGGTAAGCAAGTGTTGTAGTAATATAAGGTTATAGTAATTAAATATATAGAAATATAAAAATATGGAAGATATATAAAAGTAATTAAAAGGATATTAAAAATAATTATTAAAATTAAGTAAAGTTATGCCAATTGGATAGGAATTAATATAGTGGCTTAGTGCCATAACTCTGAAATGTGATAAACAGACTGACTTTCAAGCAGAGCCCAGTTAGTATGTGTGTGTGAAGTTATACATAGATAAGAAGTAGCTTGGTGTTATTTACATTAACTTTGTAAATTAATGAAAATAAGAACATCTTTAAAAGTGGTTTAAGGTAAACATTTTAGTAGATTGACATAAAGGGTGTTCCCTGTGAGTAATTCCCAAAAAGGTGGTTTTGAGGTGATAATCCTGTAGATTGACACCTGTTAGAAGGCGTTGGCCAGAAATGGTACTAAAGCTGAGGGGCCCTGCTGTGATAGTCGCCCAGACTCCAATGTTGTTGTAGACTGTCTCCACACTGCTCTGAGCTCTAACCAAGCCAGCCGAGAGGAGCATGCCGACGGGGTCCCCTTAAGCTGTACCCAGGTACGCCAAAAGGATTTGTGAGTAATAAATTGCCTGTGTGATTATTGCAACTAATTTGTGTGTTGGTCGGGTCTTTCCTCTGGTGGCATTTAACAGTAGCATCGTCATAGCTGCCCCAAGAGTAGTCTCGAAGAGGCTGCCAGCCCTGTGGATAAGCAGGAGTGTCCCACTGCACGGGGAAGTCCAATCAGGGACACGCCTGATCGACGTAGAGCTCGGGCTCTACTGGGACAACAGGTTAGCAATTTTTCATTCTATTCCCCAGTGAGAGGAATCCGAATGAAGGGGGTTGGAAAATCAGTTGAAGAAAAGAACCTGAGTTAAGCATTCTCTTCACTCTTCTAGAAGAAAACTCACCCCAGGGACTTTGATGTCAGAGACTGAGCTCACCCTGAGAATGGAGGTGGAGGGACAGGGTTTCTCTTAACCCTGGAGGAGCTGTGTCTGAAAACACGGGATGGAGATTCTCAGAGACCAGTCTCCCTGTTGTCTGTGAACCCCAGTGGGGAGCACAGTCTTGGGAACCCTGAACATCAGGAAGCTGGATCTGTAAAGAAGTGATTTTGGCCCCTTGGTACAGAAATGTGTCTACCCAGCACTGCAGTCAGACTCACAGAGCTCCTGAATTCTACTTCCCACATAGTGTGTCTGTGACTCGGGATTGTTACATTGTGAAATGATCTTCATTCAGTAGCTCTGAGTTTGTCTGTGAGTCCCCCACGTTCTCAGTACAGAGAAGCCCAGGGAAGCCGTGTGTCACTGTGCAATTCAACAGGAACGTGTACATCCTCGAATTTACAAGTGCTCAATGCGGTCATCCAAATGATGGAGAGGAGAAAGATTGTCTGAAGACATCCTAAAGGCACAGGGCAGAGTAAGAAAAGTTCAGAGAGGGTGTCAGGGAGCCTGGAGCCTAAGTCAGCCTTTGGAGGGGCAATGGTCCTGCCTCAGTTTCCCCACTGTTCTCAATCTTTGACGGGAAGGAGCCTGTAAGAAGCGAGGTCCCAGAGCAAATGGGGCAGCAGATCTGAGAGCACAGCAGTGGGGCCATTGGTCAGTTATGCTCCCTCAGGCTGAGGTCTGGATGTGCATTCTCACGCTGCCACGTGACTAGTGGAGGAAAGAATGACAAGAGAGGAAAAGGGAAGAACTGCTGGACCAGCACCTTTATGTAGAGGAGAAGGGATGAGGCCTCGAGCACCATCAGAGGGACAGCTCTGGCTGGGAGTGTGGACAGCTCACCTGTGGTGACGTCTCCAAGTAGACAGTGTTGGAAATCTGTAATAATCGTCTTCTAATGTGTTCAGTTTTCTCAGTGAAGCAGGAAACAAGATCACTGGCAGTGATGAGATGGGAAGGAGGGTGGATGTTTGAGCAGAGGATGGTGGAGACTGAGGGGGCCGTGCAGGGACAAGATGATTGTGGGCAGCAGTGTGGACCCCCTTGTGGTCTGGTCATGATGTTAACGTGACAGCATCCACGTGTCTGTGTTGTCTCCAGCCTCCTGTGGCTGCACGGGGCAGGTGCAGGGAGGGCAGAGGTAGAATTCCTGGCTGTGTAGTTTTCCAAGCAAGGGTGACAAGACAAGGGAGATTAAGGGAGGGATTGAAATGCTGTCTCATGGAATTGAAGATGAGTGAGGAGGGAGGAGAGGACATCGAGGGGTGAGGGACGGTGACTAGATGGTAGGATAATAACCTGGGATCCCAGTGGGCACAAAGGATTGTGGGAGTTGCTGTAGCAGGCGGTGGACTCAGGCCTGGGAAACAGGCACATTTGTGATGAATGGTTTGGTGATATTACATTACATGTGTGATCAAATAATCGCACCAGTGTTTCCAGAGCTTAGGCCACCCTGCGGGGTGAGTAGGGAGATGGAGGGCAGAGCGTGGGAAGCATGGCGTGGAGACTGTGGGAGGGCTGGGTTATTGGCAATGACAAGTCTAGGGGATGACAAGGTGTTGCCAGTTTACCCCGTCTCGTTCCTGACAACAAGTTATGTAAATACTATTGTGCAAACGTTTAGAAAGAGCACCCGAAGGAAACAGGGAGGGATGGGAACGGCCTCTACTTCTCGATTATAATGGGGTGGCCTTCTCGAACAGGAGAGAGCAGAAGAGGTGGAGCTCGCGGCCCACGAGCCTGGGCGCGGGGCTGCTCCCGGCGCGGTCAGCATACCGGAGCCGGGGCGGCGCCCCAGCTTGGCCACAGCGCGTAGGACAAAGATCCACTCTCCTTTCTGCTGCTCAGCGGGGCCTCCCCGGTCTCCCTCCCAGCCCGCGCACTAGCAATACACACGGCGGGGGGGGGGGGGGGGGGGCACCGCCCTCAGACCACGATTAGTTTCTTAGTGTTTCCTCCCATCGAGAAGCTGGGACTGGCCTCAGACAATAGGGATCCTCTGGGCAGTAACAGCCGGTTCCCAGGTCCACGAAGAGCTTCAGAGACATTGTGGGTTCTGCAATGCACCCGGGCTGTCACTTTTCTGGATGGGGCCCCACGTGCCTCTAGCTTATGTCTGCTTTCGCGGCTGGTGCTGGAGATCCCTGCGCCTGGGAATCAGCCCAGTGAGTCTCTAACCCTGGGATCTGAGGGAGGAGCCCTGGGGCATCAGGTCCTGGAAGGACAGGAGGCCCCGGGGAAATGAAGACAGAGGAGAGGATCATCAGGAGGTGAAGGCAGAGAGGACAGCAGGAGACACCAGGGAAGACTGTGATGGGGAGGGCAGGCCACGGGGACACGTGTGGGGCTGTGTTTGGACAGTGATCTCTGGGTTCTGGCCACAGAACCAAGGACAGGGGCCTGTGCCCCACCTTGGAGACCAGCCTGGTCCTGATTCCTGGGGTTCCCAAGGTCCCACTCTGGGAAACCTCATGTGTGGTCTGAAGCCAGGCCAGATGAGCTCAGACATGTGCCTGTCCCTTCCTCATCTACTTCTGTCCACTCCCGCGGGGCTGACACTGTCCCTGTGAGCTGGACACGGTCATGGCTAGGAGGACACTGACAGTAAGCCAGGACACAGACAACTGACAAAACTTGTTTCAGGATCTGGGGTGTCCCAGCCCCTCTGCAGCTGTCTTAACACAGGTCCCAGGTATCCTGTCTCTTTCTCTCAGGTGACCTAAGTGCCAGGATCCTCAGTCTAGACCACGTCAGTCCCCTGTGTGCCACCCCAGCTCCATGTCTCATCTCTACCCCGATGTCTAACCCAGAGATTTGATGCTTTCCAGTCTGGGGACAGCTGCCTAGACCCTCCCGCCCTGCAGCTGAGGGACATGACCTGCAAGATAGCCAGAGCCCCTTCCCGGCCCAGGACACGTCACAGGCAGCTGGTGGTCAGGCCCTTCCTGTCTGCGGTGCCCACATGGCTCGGGTGTGAGGGCAGCAGGCACTGTGTAGACCTGGCTGCTAGCTCAGGGGACCAAGAGCAGTAGGGAGACACTAGACTCACACAGGACACATGCGGACACATGCACACGTGTGCACACATCATACAGGACACTCACCACACACCAGCAGGTCTCCTCTCCCCAGACCCAGGCCCAGTGTTAAGGAAATCTGGTCACAACATTTATTCATTATTCATTACATCAACACTTAGTGAGCGCCTCTGTGCCAGGCTTCACGTCAGGCTGGTGATCACTTAGTGAAAACAGACAAAACCCCGCTCTCCTGATGCTCACAGGCTGACAGGGGGACACACAGTAATGAGAACACACTAATAGTGGTGAATTATATGCTCTGTGTTCCTGTTATCTGTCCTGGGTAACAAACAATCCCACAGTAAACAACCTCTGTGTTCTCTCCTGTGCTGCGGGCTGACTGGGCTCAGCGGGCAGCTCTTCTGCTCCGTGTGACACAGGCTGGGCTGCAGTCACTGGAGGCCCGACTGGTCCAGAGCATTCGAGAGGCTCCCTGTCGGGGCTGCAGCTGCTGCTTGCTCTGTTTGGGGCTCCCTGGGGCTGTTCACCCGGTGGCCTCGGGCACCTCCCCCTGGTTCTCTGCTGGGCGTAGCTGCTCCCAGCCGGGCACCTGGTTCCGGAAGGGCGGGTTCCAAGTGCAAAGTCAGAAACCACAGGGCCTCTTATGTCAGAACCTCAGAACTCAAGCAATGTCACCTTCCTCGTGTTCTTGTCATCAGAACTCGTCATTGACCCAAGGGGACAGAATTAGGCGCCACCTCTAGACGGGATTGCTGGGGTCACAGTGGGCAATGTAGTGGAGGCCATCTTTGGGGGTAAAAGCCTTCATAGGATGTTAGAAAGTGATGGAAGACATAGAGAACATTTTAATTTTAAATTTTTGAAATAATTAAGGCAAAATAAAAGAAGAAATGCCACTATTAAATAGTGTGGTTAGAGTGAGCATCGTTATGGTGACGATTTGCAGGCCTGAGGAGATGGAGACCTGAGCAGGCGAATGTCAGAGGAAGAACCTCCCGGCGCACCCAGCCCCATGCCCGCAGTGCGCAGGCACTAAACTTCAGTGGAAATGCAGTTGGCGGACTTTTTAAAACTTTCTAACTTAACACTTTAAGAAACTAGAAATAGCCTGACCAGGCGGTGGTGCAGTGGATAGAGCATCGGACTGGGATGCGGAGAACCCAGGTTCGAGACCCAGTGGTCGCCAGCTTGAGCCCAACTCATCTGGTTTGAGCAAAAGCTCACCAGCTTGAGCCCAAGGTCACTGGCTTGAGGAAGGGGTTACTCGGTCTGCTGAAGGCCCAGACCCATGGTGAAGGCACATATGAGAAAGCGATCAATGTGAACAACTAAACTGTCGCAGTGAAAAACTGATATTTGATGCTTCTCATCTCTCTCCATTCCTGTCTGTCTGTCCCTATCTATCCCTCTCTCTGACCCTGTTAAAAAAAATTAATTTAAAAAATCCTAGAACTAGAAATAGAGATAACATACTGGAAAGTTAGCAGAAGCAAAAAGGTAATAAATATCAGAACAGAGATAAATAAAATAAAGAAAATCAATGAAACCAAAAGATGGTTCTTTAAAATGACTAAGAAAACGAAAAACCCTTCCTTAAATCAGCTCAGAAAAAAGAAAACACTCAATTTACGAAAATTGGAACTGAAAATTGTTGTGGACCGTAAATGGCAAAAAGCCTTTTTAGATTGGAGGCTTAGCAAAGGGCTGAGTTCTCCCCCCTCCACCTCCATATTGGCTGTGATGCTGAGGATTTGCACCCACTTCACTTGCTTCCTTAGGTTGCTGGAAGCAATATACATGCCCTTCCTCTCACTCTTTGTTTGTTCAGATGTTGGTTGATTTCACTTATGCATGGTGGGGGGGGGGGGTTCCTGTTTTAGCCTCAGATGTGTAACTTTGTATCAAGGACTTCCTTGATATGCATATGGCTATATAATAAAGCAAACTGGGGCTATAGGGCACTCAGATATTGCCATCGGCATTTGAAGAGTCCTCTCGGTCCAATTTTTTCTTGATGAGTATGTTTCTCTAATTCCGTATCATTATTAGGAGCCGCGCTGGTCCGCGGCAAGTGGCACCGAACAGAAGACTTGAGTATGAGTACGAGGAAACTAAAACTGAAGGAAGGTGACGGAACTCCCCAAAGTGAAGTGTGCACAGTGAGTAAAGAAAGTTTTTTGGGAAAGTGTAGTTGGGAGTAAAAGATTATGGGACAGATAGGGTAAAAAGTAAGGGACTTTTATGTAGAAATGTTTCCGTATGAAGACAAATCATTGTCTGAAGAGTATCAGGGTGAGCTGGAAACAGAGGGTTGTGAATACAAGGATAACTTGGAGTCTGAGGAAGACTCGGGGGATGAAAAATCCGCAGCTATGGCTGCCTTAGCTGTGGGGCCTCCACTGCCCACAGCTCCTTCCTATGTTCAACCCTCTGCTCCTCCATTCCCTCATCAGACTGATTCTGAAATCTATAGCTCAAAACCTGGGAAATCCCCTCTCCAACAATCTACAGACCAGGCTCGAAATATAGAGGAAACAATAAATGATGGCTTTACCCATTTTCCTGTTGTAGAAATACAGGATGATATGGGGAGACTAGTGCGAGAACATGAACCTGTACCTTTTAGAACTCTGAAAGAGCTTAAACTTGCTTGTGTTCAGTATGAGCCTACTGCCCCTTTTTCACTTGGTTTATCAGATACTATTAGTACAAAGGCTCTTCCCCCAAATGACTGGAAGACGATTACTTGTGCTTGTCTCTCTGGGGGTGATTATTTGCTGTGGAAGTTGGACTTTCTTGAGACTGGATAGGAGACTCAGGTATTAGGAAAATTACAGCTTTTCTGTCATGGTCTGATTTTCTTTAATGTTTTGGCTACAATCTTCTGAACTATCATTTTGTTTCTTTCTTGTTCTTTGCCTGGAGGTTGAGGCAGGGGACCTGTGTTGGATCTGACTATAGGAAATATCCCAGCAACTGCCGAGAGCAAATTTTCTTGGGGAGATTTTGTTTAGTCACATCCTTTAGTCCCTCTGTCAGAAAATGCCCTAATATCAGGCAGGCATTTTTCTAATCTGGATGTGCTCTGAAATCCCGGGTTTCTCTCTGGTTTGTTTGTTTCATCTAATTCTTGTTTCTGTTTAATCTTTGTTTAATGTGATCTAAAATGTGCCTGTTTTTAAGGCCTGAATTAAGTTCCTTTTTTTGCATGCAAAAATTGGAAATGCTGGCTCTAATATTTAGAAAAAATAAAATGTTTTTAGAACTTGTACAGAGCGCTCATTTAAATTTAAATAGAATAGAATGTAGATCCTTAAGACTTACGTATATGGTTAGTGCATTGTGAGGTGTGTTCAGAGTTAGGAGCCAAATAGCAATTTAAGTATTAGGATTAATCAAAGTTATATGTTATACTTGTGTTTTTTGTGCATAAATTGTCTTGTTTATGTGTAAGGTTATACTCAGTTAGGCAAAACAAAAGAATTGAGCAGCTCTGTTCCTGAGATTAGCATTAGAGAGGAAAGCAGAGAAAGGCCACGTGGAGGAAAGGTGAAGCAGCCAAGATGGTGGGGTGCTGAAGGAGAAGCCAGTTTGTGCAGAGTTTGTGTAGAGAGAAGGAAATGGGGAACAGAGGTGAATGAGACTGGTGAGGTGTGTGTTCATCCAATGAAAGAGTGAGAGGCTCAAATGTTATGGAACAACAATGACCATATACAGGGGAAGAGAAGAACTAATTCAGCAAAGCATCAAGACTTGGCTTTACACTACTGCAACTGTCGAGTTCTAAAAAACAGCTGACTGGTGCCCTGCGTTCAGGAATAGAGTTGTTCTTCTACAGTCAAGTGTTTCGGCCAACCACAAATCAGAAGCAAACAAAAAAACAAACAAATAAAAAAACCCAAACAAACAAAAAAAAGAATTGAGCAAAATTAAGCAGGGCCCTAAAAAGTCATTTCAAGAATTTGTCTCACAGCTAATTCAGGCAGTTAGAAGAATAGTATAAGGATGCTAATTCTGCCATTCCATGGGATTATCACCTTGTAGTTGTTGACTTGAAGGATTGCTTTTTTACTATTCCTTTGAGAACTCATGATTGCAAGTGTTTTGCATTCAGTATTCCTTCACTTAATTTCCAGGCTCCAATGGAGCGATACCAGTGGAGAGTTCTGCCTCAAGGTGTGGCTAACAGTCCTACCTTGTGCCAAAAATATGTTGCTCAAGCTATCTCTCCAGTACTAAGGCAGCACCCTAAGATGTACATAATTCAGTATATAGATAATATTCTTATTACTCATCCAGATAAAGACACTGTGTTGACCATTCTGCAACAACGAGAATATTCTTTGAAAGAATCAGGACTTTATATAGCTCCTGAAAAAGTACAGTAATCTTTACCTTTTTCTTATTTAAGACAAATTATTGAGGGACAGCAAATTTGTCCACAAAAATTAGAAATCAGAGCAGATCATTTTGCAAACTTTAAACAATTTCCAGAAATTATTAGGAGACATTAATTGGCTTAGACCTTCCTTGAAATTAACTACTGGAGAACTGAAGCCACTTTTTGATATTCTTAGAGGCTCAGCTGAACCAGCTTCTTCTCGGCTACTTACAGCTGCAGGACAGCAAGCTTTAAAGCTTGTAGAAAAAGACTTGCAACAATCACAACTAAAATGCATAAATCCTGAAGAATCAATTGCCTTACTAATTTGTCCCTGGAGTTACACTCCAACAAGACTATTGTGGCAAGCTTCAGGTCCTACTGAATGGATTCATTTAGTTGTTACTCCTAAGAAAGTTTTATCTCCATATTTTGATCCTGTCACCTCCTTGATTATCAAGGGGCATAGGCGACTCTTACAGTTTATAGTTTTTGAGCTTCAAATTATTGTTCCTTTTTTCAAAGGATCAACAACAATGGCTCTGGGAAACTTCCACTAAATGGCAAATTACTTTTGTAAATTTTACAGGCCAAATTGATTCTCACTACCCAGCTGATAAAATAGTTACATTTGTATTCCCTAAAACTATTGTTAATGAGCCCATTCCTGAAGCACCTACAGTCTTTACTGATGGGTCCAGCTCAGGAATAGTAGGCTGAATGATCAATGGACAACTTTATACTGAAGCAGTCACCTTAAAATCAGCTCAAAGAGTAGAATTACATGCCATTATCATGGCTTTTCAGCATTTGCCATATTCCTCCTTTAATCTGTATACAGACAGCAAATATTTACTTATGGTTGTTTCCACTATAGAGACTGCTGTCTTAGGGACAACTGCTGATGAACTATTTCAGCAGTTTCTCCTTCTTCAAAGACTATCGTACGTCAACACAGAGCTCCATGTTTTATAGGACATACTCGAGCTCACTCCATGCTCCCTGGAGCTTTAGCACAAGGGAATGCCCTTGTTGATCAGACTACCCAAAAGAAAATTATTGGAGCAACCATGACAGATCAAGCAATCCATTCTGATTCTATTCATCACCAGAACGCTGCAGCCCTGTGTAAACAGTTTCAACTTTCTCTGGAAGCAGCACGGCAGATTGTAAATCCTGTCTGAGGTGTCCTATACTACAATCTGCCCCTTCATTTGGAGTTAACCCTCAAGGACTCTTATCAGGACAACTTTGGCAAATGGATGTTACTCATATACCTTCATTTGGCAAACAGTCCTATTTCCACGTTACAGTGGATACTTATTCTGGATTTATAGTAACCTCTGCCAGAACAGGAGAGGCTGCTAAGCATGTTATAGCTCATTGTCTGGATGCATTTTCTATTATTGGACTTCCTGATGTGATTAAAGCTGACAATGCTCCTGACTATGTAGCAAAAGCATTTACTGTATTTTGTCAAACCTTTCGAATTATAGGTATTTCTTAAAATCTTTAAAGTCAAGGTATTATTAAAGTGTACCCAGGAAATATTTAAGGTCAATTTTAAAAATATAAAAGGGGGAGTCATATCCTGGAACTCCTGCAAATCTACCTTATCATTAAAAAAAACATTTCTTTTGAATGCTGATGAACAGGAGACGCCAAATCTTTTTCTCCTGCAAACTTCTACCCTCTTTTATTTGATCCAGATAATAACACTGCTTTTTTTTCCAAATAGCTCCAGATATACGGAAAAGGTTTATATAGGCAGATGGGGATCCTCAAACCCCTCAGCGAGATCTTCTGAGCATGGCTTTTAAGGTACCAAGAGGCAAAAAAAGACCAAAAGACATCAGGTGAAATACTAGCTCTTGAGATACACCCTTAAAGGCTCCAACGCCCCAATGGGGCCTCATAGGACTCCATCTGGGTCCTGCTTCAATAGTGGGAAGGAAGGTCATTGAGCCAAAGCCTGCCAGGCTTACCTGCTTTTGCTGTGAGGAAACAGGGACACTGGAAGGTAGGCTTCCCCCTCGCTCCTCTAAGGGAGGGTTCATTCTCTTCCAGCCCTGCTCCAGCCACCAGTGACCTGACCTTGCCCAGCGTGCTGGGGTTTGCCACTGAAGGCTGAATGTGCCCAGAGCTGTCGGCCCCATCTACGTCACTGTGGACGAGCCTAGGGTATTTCTTCCAAGTAGCAGGTAAACTGATCTCATTTAACCATGTCTTGCCTGAATAGTCAGGTTTTTTATTCTTCCCTCGAAGATCTCTGTTGTGGATGTTGATAGTCCTATTTTCTGCTGCTTTGTTTAATATAAAGTGTTGCCTTTATTCCTTCTGCCTCAATGCCTCATTCATATTTCAGGCTGGGACCTACTCCTAATTTAGAGCTCTCTTTCTCCTTTTACCCAACTTCTATTATGAATTTACCTTTGCCACCCAGCTTAGTGTATCCCAAGGTTCTCTTTACCATGCCATAGTTGCAGAGCTCCAGGGAAAAGCACCCTGGTATCATCTCTCCAGGCTGAGGAGAACAGAAGCTCCATATCCACGCATGCTGCAGATGGCTTCTCCAGTCTACCTGAATCATTACCAGCTAGAAGCAGTGGTCATTGGGACTTGATTGAAGATATGCTGTCAGTGACACACTACGTGAGGAAAGTCTTGCTGTTTTGCCTATGAAAGAGACAACAAGAGGGGAGGATTTATGCAAGTCATTCGCTGAGTTTGCTATAGAAAAAAATCTACTGATGGATAAACTTATTTCGGTGTGTACTGATGGTGCTCCGTGCATGGTGGGGAAAAACAGGGGATTCGTAGCGCTTCTTCATGAACATGAAAAGAGACCCATCCTAAGTTTTCACTGCATCCTACATCAGGAGGCTCTTTGTGCTCAGATGTGTGGCAAGCAGCTTGGTGAGGTGATGTCGCTGGTCATTCGGGTGGTCAACTTTATTGTTGCCCGAGCTTTAAATGATCGCCAGTTTAAAACACTGCTGGATGAAGTTGGGAATAATTATCCTGGTCTGCTTCTGCACAGCAATGTGCGCTGGTTGTCAAGAGGGAAGGTGCTCAGCCATTTTGAGGCTTGTCTGAGCGAAATTCGGACGTTTCTTAAAATGAAAAACGTCGAGCATCCTGAGTTAGCTAACACTGAGTGGCTCCTGAAGTTCTATTATCTCGTGGACATGACTGAACATCTAAACCAGCTCAATATGAAAATGCAAGGCATTGGAAATACAGTCTTATCCCTTCAACAAGCAGTGTTTGCATTTGAAAACAAGCTGGAACTCTTCATCACTGACATTGAAACAGGTTGTTTACTACACTTTGAAAAACTGGGAGAGTTTAAAGATGCATGCACAGCAAGTGACCCTGCTCAACATCTTGATCTCCAGCAGCTAGCGGGCTTCACATCTAATCTCCTGCAGTCAGTCATTCAAAGCGCACTTTGGAGAATTCCGTGAGCGCACTCGTCTTATTAAGTTCATCACCCATCCACAAGAGTGTGCAGTGGACAGCGCCGACCTGAGTTACATCCCCAGTGTCTCCATCAGAGATTTTGAGCTACAAGCTGCTGACCTGAAGGCCTCAGACATGTGGGTGAATAAATTAAAGTCACTGAATGAAGATTTGGAAACATTTGCACAACAGCAAACAGAGTTGGCAAGCAAACACAAGTGGGGAGAAATGAAAAAACTTCAACCTGCGGACCAGCTGACTGTCAAAACTTGGAACGCGCTTCCCATCACATACCACACACTGCAGCGTGTGAGTATTGCTGCACTGACAATGTTTGGCTCTATGTATGCATGTGAGCAGTCTTTCTCACATCTAAAGAACGTTAAGACCAACCTATGATCACATTTAACAGATGGAAGTCTCAATGCCTGCATGAAGCTTAACCTCACCACATATCATCCAGACTACAAAGCCATCAGCAAAACCATGCAGCACCAGAAGTCACATTAATGGTAAGAAGTACTTTATTCATCATTGGTTAGCAACAGCATAACAATGTTATTAAAAAGAATTCAGAGACTTATTGTACTTTAAAAGTGTTGGTCTTACATAAAATACACGCATTTACTTGTCTTTAGTGTTAAACATATTGTATGGCTCTCACGGAATTATATTTTCAAATATGTGGCATTCGTGGCTCTCTCAGCCAAAAAGGTTCCTGACACCTGGCCTAGAGGCCCCCCTCTTGTCTGGGCCAGTCCTCAGCTTCTCAATTGGAGGAAACACTAAGAAGCCAAGAGTGGTCCCGGGGTGGCGCCCTGTTGTGTGTATTGCTCTGTTCTGGGGCTGCGAGACCCGGGAGGCCCCACTGAGCAGGAGGAAAGGGAGCGGATCTTTGTCCTCAGCGCTGTGGCCACGCTGGGGCGCCTCCTACTGGCTCTGGGACGTGGACTGAGCTGGGAGCAGCCCGGCGGCTCCCCAGCTACGGGTTGGAGGGGAGGAGCTCTGGGAGCCGCGCGTGGGCCGCGAGTTCCACCTCTCCTGCTCTGTCCTGTCCGCGAAGGCCACCCCCAGGATAACTGAGAAGTAGAGGCCGTTCCCACCGCTCCCTGTTTCTTCCGGGTGCTCTTTCTCAGCGTTTGCACAAAGTATTTGCATAACTTGTTGTCAGAGGAGACAGGGTAAGCTGGTGACAAGCTCATCTTGGCAGAGTCCTGGGTCTGCAGGGGAGGAGACTTTCTATATAAAACCTTTGATATGTGCTTCTGCGTGCCAGGATGACCTTTTCAAGTATAATTTACTCTAAACATTTTTCTCATTTGCAAGACCCTCCCCAGTCCAAGCCCCGGGGACACAGCAGGGGCTGTGTGAGGGGCCCAAACTCCGGTCCCCCGTGTTCCCTGGCACAGGTGCCCACAGTGCTCACACCTGAGAGCCCACACTCTGTCCCCAGGCTGATAACCTGTCACTAGGCAACACTTTGCTCCCAGACATGGACCCAAGTCCTTTTGAGGGGCCCTCTCTCTACTGTCCCTGCACTGACACGCCCTCCTGCACTGTCCCTGCCCGGGGACTTCTCCATCCTCCCTCTCTCCCGGTTCACTGACACACATTTTTAAACGTATTTATTTCATTGTTTACTGCCTGTCCCTCCTTGAGACTATAAGCTCCCTGAGGACAAGGACAGGGATGTGATGTTCACAGCTGCATTTCCATAGCCCTGAAAGCGCCTGGTTGTTAATTTTACAACATCTGTTTAGTGAATGAATGAGGGGATAAAAGCACATGCGGAATGACTCACTCATACGAGGATTCTCACCAACACACATGGACTCACACTCACACACTCACAGTCACTCACACACACTTTTGAACCCAGCTTTTATGTGGACATCATGTTCTGAACACTTCCTGTGTCATTATCGTATTCTGTTTTTAATGTCCATTTTATGAGTGACATTTTCATATATACAAGAAGTTTAAAAGGATAGTGCAATTGTCACTTCAGATTTAATAGTTTTAACATTTATCAATATTTATCTCATGTATATGACACATTGCAGTTGTATAATTTTTGCTGAATCACTGAAAATCCCTTGCAGGCATCATAACTGTAACGAACATTCTCCCCAAACAATATTATTCCTACAATAATAATAATAATATTAGTATTCTAATACTGAGGAAAATATTTGTAACTCCTATACATTTTCAAATTTCAAGGTCACATAAAACCATATTAATTATCCTTAAATATAGATTTATAAGTTTTTTTTAATCTCTTATTTGGTAACACATTTTAATGTCTACCTAATCTTCCACAGTGTCCACATTCATTTTGGGACTAAGGGACAAAGTCCACAGCTTCCTTAGGCCCTCTGTCCTCACAGGAAAACAGAAGACGGCCCTTGTGTCAGGGTCACACATGACATGTCCCTGAAATGTTTCTTGCGAAGCAGGTGTTGGGCAAACTTAACACTTATTGTGAATTCACACCCACCACACAAGGGTCCACAGTGAGTTCACTAAGTCCTTACTTCCCTCCTTAACCAGGGACTGCACCTCACAATCAGGGAGTAAAGAACTGTCCACACACTAGAACTAACACTGACCACCCCAAACCTCCTCATCCCCATCGACAGAGCCCAAGTGAGAGCCCCAGACTCCTGCCCCTCCCACCTCCCTCTCTCACACTCACCACCATCTGCCCTGAATCCACTAGGACTGACCTCATTCTTTCCTTTTCCTTGTCTGTCTCAGTCACCCCTGGTCTCCCAAACATCCTGCATGCTCATCTCCACAGGCTCCATGCACCCCTACTCTGTCTCCCCTCACACCCCCTCCCCAGCTCCTGAAACCTTCCCACTGTGTCCCCCAGAGGTCTCAGCCCAGGATCAGCCAAATCCACACAGTCCTCCCAGGGTGTTCCTGCACCTGCAGCTCTGACAGGGACCTGGGTCTCCCTGAGGACACGGCTCCCTCCGAAGTCCTGCCCTGGGGGTGTCTCCCTCCCACAGACCTTGTGCCCTGGGCCTGGAGGTGGGTGGGGTGAAAGATGAAACTGAGCCAGGCCATTGACCCTCTGAAGGCTGACTTAGGGTCCAGGCTCCCTGACACCCTCTCTGAGCTTTCCTTACTCTGCCCTGGGTCTGGGACGCCTCCAGCCAACCTTCCTTCTCTCTCTCCATCATTTGGATGACCGCACTGAGCACTTGCAACTTCTAGGATGTACATGCTCCTGTTGAAATGCACAGTGACACACGGCTTCCCTGGGCTTCTCTGTATTGAGGATGTGGGGGACTCACAGACAAACTCAGGGCTACTGAATGAAGATCATTTCACAATGTAACAATCCCGAGTCACAGACACACTGTGTGGGAAGTAGAATTCAGGAGCTCTGTGAGTCTGACTGCAGTGCTGGTTAGACACATTTCTGTACCAAGGGGCCAAAATCACTTCTATGCAGATCAGCTTCCTGAAGTTCAGGGTTCCCAAGACTGTGCTCCCCACTGGGGTTCACAGACAACAGGGATACTGGTCTCTGAGAATCTCCATCCCGTGTTTTCAGACACAGCTCCTCCAGGGTTAAGAGAAACCCTGTCCCTCCATTTCCAGGGCGAGCTTGCTCTCTGATTTCAAGTTCCGGGGAGTGAGTTTTCTTCTAGAAGAGTTCGAGCAGGGGTCCCCAAACTTTTTACACAGGGGGCCAGTTCACTGTCCCTCAGACCGTTGGGGGGGCCGCCACATACAGTGGTCCTCTCACTGACCACCAGTGAAAGAGGTGCCCCTTCCAAAAGTGCGGCGGGGGCTGGATAAATGGTTTCAGGGGGCTACATGCGGCCTGCGGGCCATAGTTTTGGGACGCCTGGTCCAAGGGGAGAGATAAGGGGCGGGAGGCAGTCTCACGTCCCCAGGCCTGAATTTCAGGGTCTCAGCCGGAGGGTTGAATCTCAGCCGGAAGCTCAGGGTTGGGGAGTACTGATCTTCTCGGGTTTTTTTTTTTGTTTTTTGTTTTTTTTTGAAGCTGGAAACAGGGAGAGACAGTCAGACAGAGATGGGCGCTTCTCCTGTGTGCCCTGGCCGGGAATCGAACCCGGGTCCCCCGCACGCCAGGCCGACGCTCTACCGCTGAGCCAACCGGCCAGGGCCTCGATCTTCTCGGTTTTTACGTCTGTCGGGTTCTCCGTCCAGGATACTCAAGAAGCGGACCCAGCTGTCACTGCCATTGGGTGTCCGGTTTCTAGTGAAGCCTATCAGCGTCACCGCCGTGCCGGTTATTAGGTCTTCGCGGATTCGTCCTACCCCGAATCTCCCCTGATCCTGAGATGGGTTTCCCTCCTCCTGCTGCTCTCGGGGTCCCTGGTTCTGAACCCGACCTGGGCGGGTGAGTGCGGGTCGGGAGGGAACGGCCTCTTCAGAAGGAGCGAGGGGACCCGGCGGGGGCGCAGGACCCCCTGTAGCGGGCGTGTCTATCACCCCGGCCTGACCTCAGAGCCCAGAGCGATTCCTGCCTCGGGGTCGCCTAGTCCTGACCCCGCTCCCTGCTCTGTCGCGCCTCTTTTCCATCTCCGAGACCCCTTTCCTTCTGTCCTGCAACCAGAGACTGGGACCCACACAGGGAGGAGAGTCGCCGATTCTCAGCCCCTCCCCGTCCCCAGGTCCCCACTCCCTGAGATATTTCAGCACCGCCGTGTCCCGGCCCGGCCGCGGGGAGCCCCGGTTCATCGCTGTCGGCTACGTGGACGACACGGAGTTCAAGCGGTTAGACAACGAGGCCTCGAGCCCGAGGACGGAGCAGCCGTGGGTGGAGCAGAAGGACCCGCGGTATTGGGACCGCGAGACGCGGCGCGCCAAGGGCAACGCACAGATTTCCCGAGTGAACCTGAACGCCCTGCGCGGCTACTACAACCAGAGCGAGGACGGTGAGCCACGCGGGCGGGTCCCGGTCACGACCCCATCCCCACGGACGGGCCGGGGTCGCCCAAGTGCCCCGGTCGAGCTCCACTCTAGCCCTCGGGATTCCCCACACCGCACCCGGGAGGAGCCCGCGGGGATTTAGTATAATTTTCTGTTTAGGTTTTTAATCCCCGCGGTCGGGAAGGGGGCGGGGCCGAGTGGGCGGGGCTGACCGCGGGGCGGGGTCAGGGTCTCACACCCTCCAGTGGATGCTCGGCTGCGACATGGACCGGGACGGGCGCCTCCTCCGCGGGTACAGTCAGCTCGCCTACGACGGTACCGACTACATCGCCCTGAACGAGGACCTGCGCTCCTGGACCGCGGCCGACGCGGCGGCTCAGATCACCCGGCGCGAGTGGGAGGAGATGGGTGAGGCGGAGAACTGGAGGAGCTACCTGGAGGGGGAGTGCGTGCAGTGGCTCCGCCTTTACCTGGAAAAGGGGAAGGAGACGCTGCAGCGCGCAGGTACCAGGGCCGCGGGGCTCCCTCCTCTCCCCTCGGGCTGCGGCTCCTACACGGAGACAGGAAATGGACCGGGGTCAGAACACCCTCCTTTGGGTCAAGACATTCAGTCCCCTGGGTTTTCAGATCCGGGACCAGAAAGCAACTTCCCCTTCTCTCAGGGACAATTAGGTGCAGTCTCTGTGGGACTGAGAGGAGACCAACCCTGAAATAACCGATCAGGGGTTCCCTTGCACCTTGACAGTGGCCCTGGAATCCATGGGGACTTTCTCAGACCTTCTCCCCACCCCCCCACCCCCCACCCCCGCAGTATGTCTGAGGTCTGAACCCGGCCTTTTGGCCTACACTCAGGTCAAAACCAGAAATCCCTTTTCTCCTTTCAGAGACCTACCTCCTACCTGGGCTGTGTCACTCTGACTCTAGAACTTTCTAAAAACTAAGATCATCTGGTTGGCTCAGTGGTAGAGCATCAGCCTAGTGTGTGGATGTCCCCGTCCAAATCCAGATCAGGGCATACAGGAGAAGCAAACATCTGCTTCTCCACCCCTCTTCTTCCCCTTCTCTCTTTCTCTCTATCTCTCTTTTTCTTCCCCTTCTTCAGCCATGGATCATTGTTTCCAGGGAGTTGGTCCAGGCACTGAGGAAAGCTTGTGGCCTCTGCTTTATGCACTAAAAATAGCTTTGTTGCTGAGCAACATCCACAGATGGGCAGTAAATGGCCCTGTACCGGGCTTACCCTGACTTGTGGGGGTCACATATGGGAGTCTGTCTCGCTGCCTCCTGTCCTCTCACTTAAACAGCAACAACAACAACTTGGAGACGTTCCCAGGTGCCTCTATCCAGGCTGGTGTCTGGGTTTTGTGCTCCCTCCTCCACCCCAGCTGTCCTGTCACCTCTCAGGAAGGTCCCATGAGTGCTGTAGAGTGGCCCGTTATACTTTGCTTAACGGATTCAAGGTTTCAGAATTTTCTTGACTGTCTCATACCCTCCAAAGGGTGACCCACCACCCCCTCTCTGACCATGAAGTCACCCTGAGATGCTGGGCCCTGGGCTTCTACCCTGTGGAGATCACCCTGACCTGGCAGCGTGACGGGCAGGACCTGACCCAGGACATGGAGTTTGTGGAGACCAGGCCTGCGGGGGATGGAACCTTCCAGAAGTGGCGGCTGTGGTGGTGCCCCCTGGAGAGGAGCAGAGCTACACGTGCCATGTGCAGCACGAGGGACTGCCCGAGCCCCTGACCCTGAGATGGGGTGAGGAGGGGACGTGGGCACAGAGCCTCTTCTCAGGGAGCAGGGGCCTCTGGAGGACTTCAGCAGGGTCAGGGCTGCGGCCTGGGGGTCAGGGCCCTGACCTTCCCTTCCCTTCCCAGAGCCTCCTCAGGCCACCATCCCCACTGTGGTCATCATTGCTGTCCTGGTCCTTGGAGCTGTGGTCACTGGAGCTGTGGTGGGGGGAGCTGTGATGTGGAGGAGGAGGCGCTCAGGTAGGGAAGGTGGGGTCTGAGTTTATTTTCCTTCAAGTGGTTTTAGTCCAGGAAGGAATGTGTCCACTTAATGGGAAATGCTGTCCCCACATGTGTGCTTGCCCAGTCTGGAGCAGTTTGCTAACACTGACTCTTCAGTGAGGCACGTGTGAACATGAGGGACAGATTTGTTACCTTGATGGATCTGGTGATGGGGACCTGGTTTTTAACAGTCACAGATCAGAGGGGAGGGTCCTGCCTAGGACAGACCTTCAGAAGGATGGGTGGTCCAGTCCCCACACAAATACTTTTCTCAGGTTTCCTGATCCTGTCCTGGGTTGTAGTTACAGTTCTAGAAACTTCTCTGGGGCCCAGAACTAGGGGTTCCTTTAGGACCTCATGGCCCTGCCTCCTCCCTGGTCTCTCATGAAATGTTTTCTTCCTGCAGGTGGGAAAGGAGGGAGCTATGCTCTGGCAGCCAGTAAGTATGGAGGGGGTGACCCCCAAGACCCTGTGACAGTGAGAACTGGAGCCATGGGGGACCCCACTCCCCATAGTTCCACCTTTAGTCTTCTGTCCCGGGGGCTCTGACCATGTCCTGTTGTGTTCTACCCCAGGCAGTGACAGCACTCAGGGCTCTGATGTGTCTCTCACGGCTTCTAAAGATGAGACCCTGACGTGGGGAGGGGGTGGGACAGAGGGGACAGGACTGGGTGATGGGGATTCTCTGGGACATTTTGAGCATGAGGTGGGCTATTGAGAATGCCACCAGTTACAGCCACTGACCTGAATTATAATAGTTTGTGATATTTCCTTCTACAGCATGGGACAGCTGCCTTGTCGGGAACTGAGTGACGGAAGATGCTTCACACACACACACACACACACACACACACACACACACACACCCCCGCCAGCTGTGTTTGTGACTTCAGGAACATCTCTCCTCTTTCTGCAAAGGGCATCTGAACGTGTCTGCACTCCTGTGAGCATAATGTGAGGGGGTGGGAGACTGGCCCCCCCTGCCCCCAGGTCCTCTCTCCACACTTCCCTGTCCAGCAGAGGCGGGGTTGAGCCATCTTCATCCCTGTCTGTACTTCGTGGAGCACTGAGGGCAGCGTCTCTCTTTCTTAATGAAATTAAACTCCAGGTGTGAATGTGTCTGACTTCTGTGCAGAATTCAGGATGTGCAGAGCGGGGTCCACTGTAGATTTAGGGGGAGCAGCCTGGGAAAGTGCAGGTGCATTGCGGTCAGTGTGAGGACACCTTGTGCTGCAGCTGCCACAGGACAGCTGTGGTCTGAGGCCCCATCAATAGAGATGCGTCTCTAGCGCAGGGAGCTGCCCCACACGGACCACTCAGGAACCACGACTGGTTGTGTGCAGACGTGTGGCACTGTTGTTCACGTGGGGACATCACTGAAGTCAGATCAGGAACACTGCTGGCCTTGGGAGCCTGTGTCGTGTGGGGAGAGACAGGTGTGTATGAGGCACAGTAAACAGGGAGGTGTCTGTGTCAGAAGGGGGAGGTGTCCTGGGAAAACGCAGTGGGGAAGGCGATCCTGAGTGTGGGCTGTGGGGACGGGAAGATGGTTGTTATTTTATTTTAGCAAGAGAGAGGCAGAGATAGAGACTGAAAAAGGAGAAAAATGAGAAGCATCAACTCAGAGCTGTGGTATTTTTAGTTGTTCATTGATTGCATCTTATATGTGCCTCTGGGGGCTCCAGCCAAACCAGTGACCCCCTTGCTCAAGCCAGTGACCTTGAGCTTCAAGACAGCAATTTTGGGCTCAAGCTAGTGACTCTGGGATCATGTCTGTGATCCCATCCTCAAGGTGGCAACCTGGGGGTTTCAAACCTGGGACCTCAGTGTACAGGTCAACACTTGATCCACTGCGCCAGCACTAGTCAGGATAAAGATGGTTGTGTTTGGGTGGTCAGTGTGGGCCTCCCTAGAAAGGTGACCTTGAGGAAAGATGTGAAGGATATGAGGAAACCCACAAGGATGTATACAGGAAGTGCTGTCCAGGTAGGAACCTGCAGTGCAAATGCCCTGGGGCAGGAGAGTGAGGTGTCTGGGAAGAGCGAGGTGCTCTGTGTGGGAATTGGGCAGAGAGTGATGGAGATGGACAGAGACACAGCCAGACCACGTGGCCTGAGGACGGTAGAAGGGCAGGGGCTGTGGTCTGAGTGAGGTGGTAGAGTTGAGAACAGGAGACATGGTCTGACGTCCACTTTAAACTGTTGCTGTGGCTGCTGTACTGAGAACAGATGTGGAGGTGAGGAGGGCAGTGGGGAGCAGTGGGGTGTTTGCAGGCTTATGACTGCAGGTGCTTCCACGGGGTGAACAGTGGACATAGTGGGCATGGTGGGATCTGGTCCCTTCTGAAGATGGACTTCACAACTTCCTAGTGGGTTGATCTGAGGTGAGAGAGAGGAGTCAAGGTCACCAAACAGCTCAGAGGATAAAAGTAGACGGAGTTGCTGTCAGTAGAGATGGGGAAAGTTCTGGAAGGAGCGTATCTGAGGGGATATCAGAGGCATTATTGTAAGAGATGGTGGAGCTGAGACGTCTGTTAGAAATACAGGGGAATGGTCTGATTGGCAGCTGGACAGATGAGTCTGGAAATGAGAAAAGATAACGGCTGGAGAAGTAGACTTAGGAGGCGACACATAGAAAGAATATTTAAAGCCTTGACAATGGAGGAGGAGACCCAGCAGTGATGGCTGCAGGAGACAAAGGAAGAAGGACTGACCAGGACCCAGTGCTGAGCGATCTGCTCAGACCCACACCAGAGCGGACGGCACAGTTCTGTCTCCCCTTCTATTTCCAGCTACTTCCGAAGCTCCCTGAACCCCATTGTTAAGGGTTTTTGTATGGAAGTTTCCCTATATGGACATGATTGATTAAGTCATTGGCCATTGATGATTGGACTCCCCAGAGGTGGACAGTGAGGCTGAAAGCTCCAGCCGTCTCATCAAGCTTGGTCTCTGGTGACCAGCCCCATCCTGAAGCTACCCAGGACCTCAGCCACGGGCCATCTCATGAGCATCCCAGAGACACTCCTGTCACCCAGGGGAGTCTGAGGGCTTTAGGAGCTCTGTGCCAGGAACATGGAGCAGAGGGCAAATATTTTCTATTATACACAGGTCTTTGACCACAGGTCCATGGACAGAAAAAGTGTCATAACAGTTAAAAGATGCTGGCTCTCCCGGGGTCATGTCCACACCGTTCCCTTCCCCTCCTCCTTCTTCCCCCCTCCCCCCAGGCACGTGTTCCTTCCCTCTCTCTCCCCTAAGCTCTAAGGGTCCCCACAGACTTGCAACCAGGGGAGCAGTGGGCAGTGGCAGCTCGCCCTGGGCCAACCCCCCTGAACCTGTCTCCCAGGTCCTGTCCTCTAACCTTCTTCCTGCCCGGCCAGGACATTCTCCCCTTACTTGCTGAGAACACCTGCGGGCACGTGAGCAGGGTCCACTCAGTCGGTAGCCATCAGTCCAGTCCGCCCTCCTGTTAAGGACATGCACGTGGACTATAAATTTATGAAAGATGCTCAACATGTTTAGTCAGAGGGGAAATTCAAATTAACCCACAGTGAGCTATCTGCACCCCTCCAGAATGGATAAATGAAAAAGACAGACAAAATCAATTGTTGGCAACAGTTTTGACTTACTCTATCTTATAGACAGGTGGGACAAAAGCTGGTTTACAACTGTTTGTATGAAAAATAATACAATGATAAATAATACAAGAATAAACTTTGTTTTGGGTACTCACAACTGTAAATCTACTTTTGGCCTTCCTTTTGTTACTAGTGTGAGAGTCAGTGGATTCGAATACTTTGAAAAATGCTTTTGCAGTGGATAGAGCAGGGGTCGGAAAACTTTTTGGCTGAGAAAGCCATGAATACCACTTTTTTTTTTTTTAACAGAGACAGAGAGTCAGAGAGAGGGATAGACAGGGACAGACAGGAACAGAGAGATGGAAGTATCAATCATTAGTTTTTCGTTGTGCATTGCAACACCTTAGTTGTTCATTGATTGCTTTCTCATATGTGCCTTGACCATGGGCCTTCAGCAGACCGAGTAACCCCTTGCTCGAGCCAGTGACCTTGGGTCCAAGCTGGTGAGCTTTTGCTCAAACCAGATGAGCCCACACTCAAGCTAGTGACCTCGGGGTCTCGAACCTGGGTCCTGGGCATCTCAGTCCAATGCTCTATCCACTGCGCATCACCTTGTCAGGCTGAATACCACATATTTTATTTTATTTTATTTTATAAATAAATTTTTATTTTAATGGGGTGACATCAATAAATCAGGGTACATACATTCAAAGAAAAACATTTCCAGGTTATCTTGTCATTTAGTTCTGTTGCATACCCATCACCCGAAGAGAGATCGTCCTCCGCCACCCTCCATCCAGTTCTCTCTGTACCCCTCCCCCTCCCCCTCTCCCTCCTTCCCTCCCCCCACCCCCATAGCCACCACACTCCTGTTCATGCCTCTTAGTCTCGCTATTATGTCCCACCAATGTATGGAATCCTGCAGTTCCTGTTTTTTTCTGATTCGCTTATTTCACCCCGCACAATGCTACCAAGACTCCACCATTCCGCTATAAGTGATCCAATGTCACCATTTCTCCTAGCTGAATAATATACCATGGTGTATATGTGCCCCATCTTATTCATCCAGTCCTCTATTTTTTTTACAGTGATTAAAAGCCTTTAAGCAAACTCTTGGCCAATACAGCAAGAATCCATAAATGAGTAGTGTTCTTAACATGTTCCCCAAGTCCAAGTTGGCCCCATCACCATGCCAAATCCCTGAAAAATGCAACCCAACCACAGTTCAGTCTGTTAGGAGCTGTCACAGGGAGCAGGAGTCCAGGAAAGTTCCCCACAGGAAAAGTCCGTATGGCACTGGAATTGTTGTCACCGTTCTATACTTTGCAGCTCATGTCCAAGTCCCAATGACTGCTGCTTCTAGCTGGTAATGATTCAGGTAGACTGGAAAAAGCCATTTGCAGCATGTGTGGATATGGAGCTTCTGTTCTCCTCTGCCTGGAGAGTTGAGACCAGGTTGCTTTTCCCTGGAGCTCTGTGACTGTGGCCTGGTAAAGAGAACCTTGGGATACACTAAGCTGGGTGGCAAAGGTAAATTCATAATACAAGTTGGCAAAAGGAGGAAAAAGAGCTCTAAATTAAGAGTAGGTCTCAGCCTGAAATATGAGTGGGGAATTGAGGTAGGAGGGATAAAGGAAACACTATATATTAAGCAAAGCAGCAGAAAATAGGACTATCAACACCCACAACAGAGATCTTTGAGGGAAGAATAAAAAACCTGACTATTCAGGCAAAGCATAGTTTAAGTGGCCCTTGTGCAAATGAGATCAGTTTACCTGCTTCTTGGAAGAAATACCCTAGGCTCGTCCACAGTGTCGTAGATGGGGCCGACGGCCCTGGGCACCTTCAGCCTTCAGTGGCAAACCCCAGCTTTCTGGGCAAGGTTAGGTCATAGGTGGCTGGAGCAGGGCTGGAAGAGACTGAACCCTCCCTTAGAGGAGCGAGGGGGAAGCCTACCTTCCAGTGTCCCTGTTTCCTCACAGCAGAGGCGTGTAAGCCTGGCAGGCTTTAGCTCAATGACCTTCCTTTCCACTATTGAAGCAGGACCCAGATGGCATCCTATGAGACCATCCTATGAATACCACATATTTTAAAATGTAATTTTGTGAGAGCCATACAATATGTTTAACACTAAAGACAAGTAAATCTGTGCATTTTATGTAAGACCAACACTTTTAAAGTACAATAAGTCTCTGAATTCTTTTTAATAACGTTGTTATGCTGTTGCTAAACAATGATGAATAAAGTACTTCTTACCATTAATGCAACTTCTGGTGCTGCATGGTTTTGCTGATGGCTTTGTAGTCTGGTTGATATGTGGTGAGATTAAGCTTCATGCAGGCGTTGAGACTTCCATCCATTAAATGTGATCGTAGATTGGTCTTAACGTTCTTTAGATGTGAGAAAGACTCTCACATGCATACGTAGAGCCAAACATTGTCAGTGCAGCAATACTCACATGCTGCAGTGTGTGGTATGTGACGGGAAGCGCGTTCCAAGTTTTTACAGTCAGCTGGTCCGCAGGTTGAAGTTTTTTCATTTCTCCCCACTTGTGTTTGCTCGCCAACTCTGCTTGATGTCGTGCAAGTCTTTCCAAATCTTCATTCAGTGACTTGAACTTATTCACCCACATGTCTGAGGCCTTCAGGTCAGCAGCTTGTAGCTCAAAATCTCTGACGGAGACACCAGGGATGTAACTCAGGTTGTCGCTGTCCACTGCACACTCGTGTGGATGGGTGATGAACTTAATAAGACGAGTGTGCTCATGAAATTCTCCAAAGCGCACTTTGAATGACTGACTGCAGGAGATTAGATGTGAAGCCCGCTAGCTGCTGGAGATCAAGATGTTGAGCAGGGTCACTTGCTGTGCATGCATCTTTAAACTCTCCCAGTGTTTCAAAGTGTAGTAAACGACCTGTTTCAATGTCGGTAATGAAGAGTTCCAGCTTGTTTTCAAATGCAAACACTGCTTGTTGAAGGGATAAGACTGTATTTCCAATGCCTTGCATTTTCACATTGAGCTGGTTCAGATGTTCAGTCATGTCCATGAGATAGTAGAACCTCAGGAGCCACTCAGTGTTAGCTAACTCAGGATGCTCAACGTTTTTCATTTCTAGAAAAGTCCGGATTTCACTCAGACAAGCCACGAAATGGCTGAGCACCTTCCCTCTTGACAACCAATGCACATTGCTGTGCAGAAGCCGACCAGGATAATTATTCCCAACTTCATCCAGCAGTGTTTTAAACTGGCGATCATTTAAAGCTCAAGCAACAATAAAGTTGACCACCCGAATGAGCAGCGACATCACCTCACCAAGCTGCTCACCACGCATCTGAGCACAAAGTGCCTCCTGATGTAGGATGCACTGAAAACTTAGCATGGGTCTCTTTTTATGTTCATGAAGAAGCGCTACAAATCCTCTGTTTTCCCCCACCATGCATGGAGCACCACGGTACAGACCGAAATAAGTTTATCCATTGGTAGATTTTTTTCTTTAGCGAACTCAGTGAAAGACTTGAATAAATCCTTCCCTCTAGTTGTCTCTTTCATAGGCAAAACAGCAAGACTTTCCTCACATAGTGTGTCACCGACAGCATACCTTGCAATCACGCTGAACTGGGATAAATGGCTTACGTCTGTTGACTCATCCAAAGCGAGAGAAAAGAATGGTGCTGCATTTATGTCCTTCACTTGTGTTGCCTCAGTTTGATTTGCCATCATGATAGTATGATCGTGAATAGTTCTTATCGACAGAGGCATGTCTTTTATTCATTTGATTATCTAGTCTTTATCTGAAAAGTCGTCAAGAAGTTCATTGGCAACATCAAGCATGAATGTTTTGGCATACTCCCCATCTGTGAATGGCTTTCCGTTTCTCACAATTGCTAAAGCACCAGCAAAGCTAGCCGAATTCCAGTCACCTTGTTGGGTCCAAACACGGAGTTGCTGCTGACTAGCTTGCACTCTGCACAGTAGCTCTTGACATGCTTTCTTCTTGCTGTCCCCTGCTGGATATTTTGATGCAAATATAGTATGGCGTTTGTCGAAGTGCCACTTTATATTTGACTGTTTCATCAATGCAGTTTCATCGATGCAATTTTATCATTGCATATTAGACACACTGCAGAACCTGCTCTCTCCACAAAGGTGAATTCCTCTGTCCATTCCTGATGAAAAGTACGATACTCCTCATCTATTTTCTTTTAGCCATCTTCTTCGTCAAAAAGGTTTCTGCAATTAGCTAGCTGACTACTTGATTAAAAGGAGGGAAGTTTACTTCTGACCTCAAAACGACCCATGTACATTATGCATTATCCAATAAAAATTTGGTGTTGTCCCGGAGGACAGCTGTGATCGGCTCCAGCCACCTGCAACCACGAACGTCAGCGGTAAGAAATGAATGGATTGTAATACATGAGAATGTTTTATATTTTTAACGATATTATTTTTTTTATTAAAGATTTGTCTGTGAGCCAGATGCAAACATCAAAAGAGCCACATCTGGCTCGTGAGCCATGGGTTCCCGACCCCTGATCTACACCCTGTCTCTTACATTCTGTTTGCCTTTACTTGGACTGACCCGGACACTAATGGAGCCCAGCAACTTACATAGACTGTCTTACCCCAGGGGTTCAGAGACAGCCCTAACCTGTTTGTGCAGACACTAGCTCAGGATTTCATAGCATGCAATCTCAAAACTAGTACTCTCTTACAATATGTAGATAACCTACTCCTCTGCAGCCCCTCCCTGCCTGCCTCAAGGAGACTCACCTCCACCCTTCTTATCTTCCTCGCTATGAAGAGATATCGTGTCTTCTCTGCTAAAGCTCAACTTCACTCTCAGTCTGTAGTCCAGGGGTCCCCAAACTATGGCCCGCGGGCCGCATTCGGCCCCCTGAGGCCATTTATCCGGCCCCCACCGCACTTCCGGAAGGGGCACCTCTTTCATTGGTGGTCAGTGAGAGGAGCATAGTTCCCATTGAAATACTGGTCAGTTTGTTGATTTAAATTTACTTGTTCTTTATTCTAAATATTGTATTTCCCATTTTGTTTTTTTACTTTAAAATAAGATATGTGCAGTGTGCATAGGGATTTGTTCATAGTTTTTTTTATAGTCCGGCCCTCCAACGGTCTGAGGGACAGTGAACTGGCCCCCTGTGTAAAAAGTTTGGGGACCCCTGCTGTAGTCTATCTGGGCATCATCTTAACCCTCACCACCTGAGGTCTCACCCTAGATCGAACTTAGACCCTCCACAGTCTCCAACCACCTACCACCACATATAAAATCCTTTCTTTCCTCGGTCTAATAGGCTTCTTTAGACACTGGATTCCCAATTTTGCTCCTCAATCAAACCCCTCAATGGGATCTCCTGAGCATGGCTTTTAAGGAACGGGAAAAGGCAGACAGCGCAAAAGAGATTGTGCAAAATACCAGCTCTTGGCAGCTTCCCTTAAAGTCTCCAGTGCCCCTAAGGGGCCTTGTAAGACTCCACCAGGGACCTGCTTCCAGTGTGGAAACGAAGGTCATTGGGCATGAAGCCTGTCCGGCTCCTCAGCCCTGCCAGGGCCTTGTCCTCACTGTGGGAAAGGGACACTGGAAGGTAGACTGCCCCCTCGTTCCTCTAAGGGGGGGTTCTGTCTCTTCTAGCCCTGCTCCAGCCACCTGTGACCTATCACCATCGAAGAGCCTAGGGTAGCCATCCGAGTAGCAGGTAAGCTGATCTCATTTCTTTTTTTTTTTTTAATTAATTAATTTATTTATTTATTCGTTTTTAGAGAGGAGAGGCAGAGGGAGAGAGACAGAGAGGTAGTGAGAGGAGGGAGAGACAGAAGGGGGGAGGAGCTGGAAGCATCAACTCCCATATGTGCCTTGACCAGGCAAGCCCAGGGTTTCAAACCGGCGACCTCAGCATTTCCAGGTCGACGCTTTATCCACTGTGCTACCACAGGTCAGGCTGATCTCATTTCTTATAGACACAGGGGCCACTTACTCTGCCTTGCCCAAATATTCAGGTCCTGCTCGTCCCCTAAAGATCTCTGTTGTGGGTGTTGATGGTCTTATTTCCTCCCTATTGGCCATGGATCCACTGCCTTGTCTGACACATGGCGTCTCTTTGCACACTTTTCTCCTCCTGCCTCGATGCCCTACGCCTGGTTTAGGATCGGGACCTACTCTCCAAATTCAGTCTCTCTCTCTTTCACCTCCCGTCCTCTGAGTCGGCCCTGTTACTGCTTCTTGGTGAGCCAGATTTGCCCAATTCTGTTATAAATTTACCTCTACCACCCAGCATAGTGAATCCCAAGGTTCTCCTCACCACCCCCACGGCGGCAAAACTCCCGGGAAAGGCCCCCTGGTTTCACGTCTCCAGGTTAAAGAAAACGGAAGCTCCATCTCCACACATGCCTACAGGTGACCCTTCCAGTCAACCTGAATCACCGCCCAGATACGCCTGCTCCCCCTGAGGGCCCAGCAAGGTCAGTCTGACTAAAGTCCCAGAAGAAGAACAGTCTGAGCCTGAGTGACTGTGATCACCCCCTGACAGCAGACAGGACGGAGATTCCAGCTGCTCTATTCTTTCTTACCTCCTTACCCTTAAAGGCATACTCTGCCCCATACCCTCCCTCTTAACATCCTCTCTTCTAAAAAAACTCTCTTAATCTTAATTAAAATCTGGTAATCAAGACTAACTCCTCCTATGCAGCTGACTGCTGGATGTGTCTGTGCATGTCACCCTCAGCTTACTCAGCTCTCCCTGTTCCTCTTAATAACACTCATCTCCTTCACACCACTCTCATGTACAAGATTCAGAGAGGGGCCACCTGCTGTGAGAGAGCCAGCACTCTCAGAGGAGATTACCCACCCCAGCTGCAAACTGAGCAAACAAGCTATACTAAACCTACCATTCCCAGCTTGACAAGCTTCTTCCACAGCCCTTTCCAACCACGGACTCACACCTGTCAATCCTCCCTGGGCTCCAGGTCTACAGGAGGACACGGGGAAAAGCCCTCTCCAGCCTACCTGGACAGGGCCCCGTACTGTCATCCTGTCAATCCTCCCTGGGGACCAGGTCTACAGGAGGACACGGGGAAAAGCCCTCTCCAGCCTACCTGGACAGGGCCCCGTACTGTCATCCCATCCACCCCACCCGCCATCAAAGTGGAAGGAGACTCACACTGGACTCACCTCTCCCACATTAAGCCTTATCCCACCAACACCCCTAAAACCCACATCTGCACCCCCACAGGTCCTCTGTCTCTCAGAATCTCCACATGTGCCCCTATCGAGAAGAACCAGGCCAGTCCATCCCATAATGCTCCCCCAAGAGGCCATATCCCACCACACCACCCGGTCCAGCGGGCACTCACAACAGGCAACTGCCAATGACCACCTTGCGGATTCTTCCACTTCCTTCTTCAGGCCTCAAGGACCTCTCCTGGTTGAGGCCTCGCTCCAGTGAAAGTGACAGGTTCCTCAATTAAATACGGGACTTGGCCTGGCAAGGTTCTCTACTTAAATATTCTGCAAAGAAACAGCGGCTTTTCAATTTCTTCTTTTCTTCCTCTTAATCACCTCTAAGCCCAACCACCATGCCCCAGTTCTTGACCTCCTAACACCAGCTCTACTTTCTCTCTCACTGGGTGCCACATATGCGCCCCCGTCTCCTCTCTCCCAGAGGCCTCTCTGGGAACCACTCTCTTTCCTTTTATATATAAATATATCACGTCGTCGGGAATCTGAGGTTTCATCTCTGTAACCCTGCCGGTGAGTCAGGGCTTGTGGCAGATGACCAACCACAAGGGACTGTCTGACGTCACCAGCCGAGAAGTCCTGGGTGATTGAAGACCGCTAGAAGTTAAACACACTCAAACTTCCATAAAAGACCATCCTTTGGCCCTGGCCGGTTGGCTCAGCGGTAGAGTGTCGGCCTGGCGTGTGGGGGACCCAGGTTCGATTTCCGGCCAGGGCACACAGGAGAAGCGCCCATTTGCTTCTCCACCCCCCCTCCTTCCTCTCTGTCTTTCTCTTCCCCTCCCGCAGCCAAGGCTCCATTGGAGCAAAGATGTCCCCGGCGCTGGGGATGGCTCCTTGGCCTCTGCCTCAGGCACTAGAGTGGCTCTGGTCACGGCAGAGCAACGCCCCGGAGGGGCAGAGCATTGTCCCCTGGTGGACAGAGCATCGCCCCTGGTGGGCGTGCCAGGTGGATCCCGGTCGGGCGCATGCGGGAGTCTGTCTGACTGTCTCTCCCCGTTTCCAGCTTCAGAAAAATACAAAAAAAAACCCAACCAAACAAACAAACAAAAAAGACCATCCTTTGTCCAGCAGCCAGTCAGCTGATGCCCCACGGCCCTTCCTACTCCCCGCCCCTAACCCTTAAACAGCATGTCCTACCCTGTACCTGGTGGACTCCCCCCTGCAAGCCAGCCCGGCAGGTTCCTTTCAATAAAGCCTGTCACACTGGTCTTCTCGGACTCCAATGGATTCTAACAAATCCTACAAAACACATTGTAATTAAAATGCCAAAAGTTAAAGACAGAATCTTATAAAGAGCGAGGGAGAGACAGTGATCTACAAGGGAACTCCTATGAGTCTGTCAGTTGATGTCTCAACAGAAACATTTTTTAAAAAAATTTATTTATTAATCTTTAGAGAGAGGAGAGAGAGAGAGAGAAAGGGGGGAGGAGCAGGAAGCATCAACTCCCATATGTGCTTCCGGGTGCCCGAATGACCTTTTCAGGCATGATTTACACTGTAAACCCTTCTCATTTGCAGGACCCTCTCCAGTCTGGGCCCAGGGGACACAGCGGTGGCCGAGTGAGGGGCCCGGACCCCGGTCCCCAGTGTTCCTCCAGCACAGGCGTCCAGGGTGCTCATACCTCAGAGCCCGCGCTCTGTCCCCAGGCTGAGGACCTGTCACCGGGCAGCACCTCCCTCCCTGACCGTTTCCCCAGGTCCTCCTGAGGGGTCTCCCTGCCCTGCCTGGGGCACACAGCCTCCCTCACCCTACGCTGCTGGGCTTTTTTAAAAACTCATTTTTGGAAAGGTGGGAGGGAAGAGAGAGACAGAGAGAGAGAGAAATGGGGAAAAGAGCAGGAAATATCAACTTCCATGTGTGCCTTGACCAGGCAAGCCCAGGGATCAAATGGGTGACCTCAGCATTCCAGGTCCATGCTTTATCCACTGTGCCACTGCAGGTCAGGCCACCCAGCTGTGCTTTTCTCACACCCAGGTCACTAGCACACTTTATACTGTATCTATTTGTTTATTGTCTGTCCCTTCCTGAGACTGTAAGCTCTGTGAGGACAGGGACAGGGGTGTGATGTCCACAGCTGCATTCCCACTGCCCTGAAGGTGCCTGGTTGTTGATTTTACAACATCTGCTGAGTGATGAGTGAGGGAATGCACACTCAGTCACACACACTGCTGCGCACCAACACACAGGGACTGCGCACACTGACTGACTCACACCGGCACATGCACACGGACACACACACAATGACACACACACTCACACACACTCACATTCTTACACACACACAATGACACACACACACACTGACGTTCTCACACACACACAGTGACACACACACACACACTGACATTCTCACACACACACAATGACACACACACACACTGACATTCTCACACACACACAATGACACACACACTCACACACACTGACATTCTCACACACACAATGACACACACACATTCACACACACTGACATTCTCACAAACACAAACTTAAGCCTCATTTTCTTTCTCTTTTCTTTTGTTTTTTAGAGACAGACAGGAAGGGAGAGAGATGAGAAGCCTCAACTCGTAGTTGTGGCACTTTAGTTGTTCACTGATTGCTTCTCACATGTACCTTGACTAGGGAGGGGGCTCAAGTCGAGCCAGTGAGCCCTTGCTCAAGCCACAGACCTTGGGCTTTGAGCCAGAGACCTTGGGGTCATGTTGATGATCCTGCAGTAAAGCTGACAAGGCTGTGCTCTGACCGGTGACCTCGGGATTTTCAGTTGGGGACCTCAGGGTCCCGCGTTGATGCTCTATTCACTGCACCACCACCACTCAGATTAGAACCTAATTTTCATTCAACATCATGTTGTGAACGTTTCCCAAGTCATTACACATTACTATTTTAAAATATTTCTCCAAATTATTGTGAAAAATTTGAAAGATACCTAAACTTTGAAAGAATAACACATAGTCACCCCAAACTTAACCATTTTAACATTTTGCCACATTTTCTCTGTCATATATCAATACTTCTATAATTTTTGCTAAACCTTTGAAAATCACCTGCCAACATCATGACACACACCCCTAAATATTTCAGTGTTCATGTTTTGAAAATGATCTTTTTCTTTAAACAACATTGTTATAGTGAAGAAAACAACTGTAATTCCCCAACAGTATAAGTGTCAAAGTCACACGAGGTCCTCTGTGTCATCCCCCCAGAGCCTCTCACGTGGAGAAGAGGAGCGCTCAGGGCCTTGTTCCGTCTCTGAGTGTCCACTCCTCCCCGGCCACCCCTCTCTCTGTCCCCTTGATGGTAACACCATGAAAAACTGAGAAGTAGGAACATTTTCTTTCACTCACTATTTCTCAGCATTTTAAAAACTCGAATTTTGAAATGAAATCATCTCTAATTTGGGATAACATCTCAATGTCTTTATAACCTTCCGCAGTGTAGATATGCATGTTAGAACTATTGGGGATAAAAGCACAGCTCCCCTGGAATTTCTGCCCCCACACCATGACGGAAGCGGGCCCCAGTTCCAGGGTCACACCTGGTGCCCCAGAAACCACACCTCCAACAGCACGTGTCACCCTGAGACCTGGTGTGGGCACAGTCCCCTCCCTCAGGGTTAGGAGTGAACTCCTGCACATCCTCTAAGACCTTCCTGTCCTGCAATGCTCCACCCACAACCAGGGGGTCAAGAAAGGGTCCACACACTGGAACTAACACTGACTTCCCAAAACCTCCTCATTCCCATCGACAGAGCCCCAGTGAGAGCCCCAGACCCCTGCCCCTCCCCCCTCCCTCTCTCACACTCACCACCATCTGCCCTGAATCCACCAGGACTCACCACATTCTCTCCTTACCCCTGTCTGTCTCAGTCACTCCTGGTCCCCCAAACATCCTGCACACTCATCTCCACAAGTTCCGTGCACCCCCACTCGGTCTCCCCTCTCACCCCCTCCCCAGCTCCTGAGACCTTCCCACTGTGTCCCCTGGAGGTCTCAGCCCAGGATCAGCCAAATTTGCACAGTCTTCCCAGGGTGTTCCTGCACCTGCAGCTCTGACAGGGACCTGTGAGTTTCCAACTGGTGACCTCAGCCTTCCAGGTCAACACTCTATCTACTGTGCCACCACCAGTCCGGGCCTCCTCACTCATCTTCAATTCCATAGGACAGCATTTCAGTCCCTCCCTTGGTCTCCCTTGCCTTCTCACCCTTGCTTGGAAAAACCACACAGCCAGGAAATTCTACCTCTGCCCTCCCTGCACCTGCCCTGAGCAGCCACAGGAGGCTGGAGACAACACAGACACGTGGATGCTGTCATGTTAACGTCATGACTCAGACCACAAGGGGGTCCACAGTGCTGCCCACAATCATCCTGTCCCTGCACGGCTCCCTCAGACTCCCCCATCCTCTGCTCAAACATCCACCCTCCTTCCCATCTCATTACTGCCAGTGATCTTGTTTCCTGCTTCACTGAGAAAACTGGACACATTAGAAGATGATTATTGCAGATTTCCAACACTGTCTACTTGGAGACGTCACCACAGGTGAGCTGTCCACACTCCCAGCCAGAGCCGTCCCTCTGCTGGTGCTCGAGGCCTCATCCCTTCTCGTCTATAAAGGTGCTGGTCCAGCAGTTCTTCCCTTTTCCTCTCTTGTCATTCTTTCCTCCACTAGGTCACGTGGAAGCGTGAGAATGCACACCCAGACCTCAGCCTGAGGGAGCATAACTGACCAATGTCCCCGCTGCTGTGCTCTCAAATCTGCTGCCCTGTTTGCTCTGGGACCTCGCTTCTCACAGGTTCCTTACCGTCAAAGATTGAGAACAACAGGGAAACTGAGGCAGGACCATTGGCCCTCTGGAAGCTGAATCAGGCTTCAGGTTCTCTGACACCCTCTGTGAACTTTCCTTACTGTGCACTGGGTCTGGGACAGCTCCAGGTAACCTTCCTTCTCTTTCTCTATCATTTGGATGACCGCATTGAGCACTTGTAACTTCCAGGATGTACATGCTCCTGTTGTCCTCAGCAGGTGGTGGCACAGTGGATAGAGTGTCGGACTGCGACGCCGAGGACCCAGGCTCGAGACCCTGATGTCACCAGCTTGAGTGCCAGCTCATATGGTTTGAGCAAGGCTCACCAGCTTGAGCCAAAGGTTGCTGGCTCCCCCAGTCAAGGCACATATGAGAAAGCAATGAACAACTAAGGTGCTGCAATAAAGAATTGATGCTTCTCATCTTTTTCCTTTCCTGTCTGTCTTTCTTTGTGGCTCTCTATCTCTGTCATAAACAAACAAAAAAATGTACAGTTATACATGGTGTAAATGCGGTGGCTGCTATGGTGGCCATGCAGGTTAAGATTGGATTTGGGCAGATAGCGAAGGAACTGTGGAGCCAAGAAATGGTGGTCTATTCCGTTTATTAAGGTCTCATATGAGCGGACGAGCAAACAGAGAAGATCGCCTCCCTTTCTCTCAGGGCTCCCAAGTGAAACAGGCTAGGTGGAAACATCCCTTCTCTGTGAAAACAATAGAAAACATTCACCCCCTCACCGTGGAGGCCTGCAATGCTCAGTTTGTAATCTGCAGCCCTGAAGACAAGCATCTGCAGGCATCCACAGACTACACACACATGGTGTGGCCCCTCGCCAATGCAACAATAAGGCAAAATTTAAGCGAACAAACCTAAAATACATGTTTGCCTAACACGACACTTCCCTGCGCTTCTCTGTACTGAGGACGTGGGGGACTCACAGACAAACTCAGGGCTACTGAATGAAGATCATTTCACAATGTAACAATCCCGAGTCACAGACACACTGTGTGGGAAGTAGAATTCAGGAGCTCTGTGAGTCTGACTGCAGTGCTGGTTAGACACATTTCTGTACCAAGGGGCCAGAATCACTTCTTTACAGATCAGCTTCCATATATTCAGGGTTCCCAAGACTGTGCTCCCCACTGGGGTTCACAGACAACAGGAAGACTGGTCTCTGAGAATCTCCATCCCATGTTTTCAGACACAACTCCAGGGTTAAGAGAAACCCCTGTCCCTCCACCTCCATTCCCAGGGCGAGCTCACTCTCTGACATCAACTTCCCTGAGGTGAGTGTTCTTCTAGAAGAGTCCAGGGGGAGAGATAAGGGGTGGGAGGGCAGGGAGCCCATTTCAGGGGGAGGGTTTCCGGGAAGAGAAGAGGAGGAAGGGCGGGGCCCAGCCTGGGTGCCTCTCCCTGGTGTCCTCACACAGCCCCTGGGCCAGGACTCAGGGAGACTGGGTGACAAAGAGCTCTCCACGCAGGAGGAGGGGTCAGGGCACAGTCTCGGGTCCCCAGGCCTGGCTCTCAGGGTGTCCCCAGGCCTGGATCTCAGGGTGTCCCCAGGCCTGGCTCTCAGGGTGTCCCCAGGCCTGGATCTCAGGGTCTCTGTCTGAGGGCGGAGTCTGGACGGGGAGTCCCCGTCTCTCCGGGTCTCACTTCTGCCTCTCACTGCCTGTGTTAGGTCCTCCTTTCTGGATACTCGTGAAGTCACCCACGATCCCATTGGGTGTCCAGTTTCAAGGAAAGCCAATCAGTGTCACCGCCCTTCCAGTTATAAGGTCTCCACGGTCCCGCCCAAGGCAGAACCTCCCCAAACACTTGGTGTGTGGTCATGGGACGCCCAACGGTCCTCCTGCTGCTCTCGGGGGCTCTAGTCCTGACCGTGACCTGGGCCGGTGAGTGCGGGTCGGGAGGAAACGGCTTCTGCGGGGAGGAGCGAGGGGACCGCCAGGGGCGCAGGCCCACGGGGAGGGCGCGTGACCTCGCCTCAGCCAGCCCCGCCCTGGCCCCACCCCTTCTCTGTCCCGCCTCTTTCCGTCTGGGACCGGGTCCTCCTGTTTCGCAGATCGTGGGCACGAGACCTGATGTGGGAGGGTCGCCGAATCTGAGCCCCTCCCCGTCCCCAGGTCTCCACTCGCTGAGATATTTCCTTATCGCCGTGTCCCGGCCCGGCCGCGGGGAGCCCCGGTACATCGAAGTCGGCTACGTGGACGACACGGAGTTCGTGCGATTCGACAGCGACGCTGCGAGATCGAGGATGGAGCCGCGGTCGTCGTGGATGGAGCAGCCGTGGGTGGAGCAGGAGGACCCGCAGTATTGGGACCGGAACACATGGCTCGCCAAGGACAACGCACGGACTTCCCGAGTGAACCTGAACACCCTGCGCGGCTACTACAACCAGAGCGAGGACGGTGAGCCACGCGGGCGGGTCCCGGTCACGACCCCATCCCCACAGACGGGCCGGGGTCGCCTGAGTGTCCGGGGCTGAGATCTACCCGAGACTATGGGGCCCCCAACCTTACCCAGGAGGAGCCCGCGGTGATTTTGATCTTGTTTCTTGTTCAGCGCCGGGGGCGGGGGGCGGGGCTGACCGCGGGGCGGGGTCAGGGTCTCACACCTTCCAGAGCATGTACGGCTGCGAAATTTACCCGGACGGGCGCCTCCTCCGCGGGTACAGTCAGTTCGCCTACGACGGTACCGACTACATCGCCCTGAACGAGGACCTGCGCTCCTGGACCGCGGCCAACGCGGCGGCTCAGATCACCCGGCGCAAGTGGGAGGAGGACGATGAGGCGGAGCACGAGAGGATCTACCTGGAGGGGGAGTGCGTGAAGTGGCTCCGCCTTTACCTGGAAAAGGGGAAGGAGACGCTGCAGCGCGCAGGTACCAGGGCCGCGGGGCTCCCTCCTCTCCCCTCGGGCTGCAGCTCCTACACGGAGACAGGAAATGGACCGGGGTCAGAACACCCTTTTTTGGGTCGGGACATTGAGTCCCCTGGATTTTAAGATCCGGGATCAGAGACTCCCTCTTCTCTCAGGGACAATTAGGTGCAGTCTGTCCGGGATGGAGGGGAGACCAACCCTGAACTAACCCATCAGCGGTTCCCCTTGATCCTGGCAGAGGCCCTGGGACCCATGGGGACTTTGTCCCTCAAGCCTTGTTCTCTGTCCCCCACCCAGTGTGTCTGAGGTCTGACCCGGGCTTTTCTGAGTCATTTGATCTCCACCCAAGTCGGGACCAGAAACCCCTTTCTCCCCTCAGAGACCTGCCTCCTACCCTGGGTTGTGTCCCTTTGACTCTAGAACTTTCCAGAGACTAGGATATCATTGCAGGTGCCTCTGTCCAGGCTGGTGTCTGGGTTTGGTGCTGCTGGAGTGGCCCATGAGGGATGCAAAGCTCCTGAATTTCTCACCCTTCTCCTCAGACCCCCCAAAGACACACGTGACCCACCACCCCATCTCTGACCATGAGGTCACCCTGAGGTGCTGGGCCCTGGGCTTCTACCCTGCGGAGATCACCCTGACCTGGCAGCGTGACGGGCAGGACCTGACCCAGGACATGGAGCTTGTGGAGACCAGGCCTGCGGGGGACGGGACCTTCCAGAAGTGGGCGGCTGTGGTGGTGCCCCCTGGAGAGGAGCAGAGCTACACGTGCCATGTGCAGCACGAGGGGCTGCCCGAGCCCCTGACCCTGAGATGGGGTGAGGAGGGGACGTGAGCACAGAGCCTCTTCTCAGGGAGCAGGGGCCTCTGGAGGACTTCAGCAGGGTCAGGCTGCGGCCTGGGGGTCAGGGCCCTCACCTTCCCTTCCCTTCCCAGAGCCTCCTCAGGCCACCATCCCCACTGTGTTCAGCATTGCTGTCCTGGTCCTTGGAGCTGTGGTCCTTGGAGCTGTGGTCACTCTAGTTGTGATATGGGTTGTGAGGTGGAGGAGCATCACAGGTAGGGAAGGGTGGGGTTCTGAGTTTCTTGACCCACAGGGGATTTCAAACCCAGGAAGAAGTGTGTTCCCTTCATTAATGGAGAGTACCATCCCCTCACCTGTGTTTACCCATACTGGGGAGGTTTGCTAACACTGACTCGTTAGTGAGGCACATGTGAACATGAGGGACAGATTTATCACCTTGATGAGTCTGGTGATGGGGACCTGGTTCCCAACAGTCACAGGTCAGAGGGGAGGGTCCTGCTGAGGACAGACCTTCAGAAGGATGGGTGGTCCAGTCCCCACACATGTACTCTTCTCGGGTTTCCTGATCCTGCCCTGGGTCTGTAGTCACAGTTCTGGAAACTTCTCTGGGGCCCAGGACGAGGGGTTCCTTTAGGACCTCAGGGCCCTGCCTCCTCCCTGGTCTCTCACGGGATGTTTTCTTCCCTCAGCTTGGAGAGCAGAGAACTACGCTCGGGCTGCCAGTGAGTATAAAGAGGGTGCCCCCTGAGACCCTGTGACAGTGCAGACAGGAGCCATGGGGCACCCCACCAGCTATAGTTCCACTTTTAGTCTCCTGTCCTGGGGGCTCTGACCACGTCCTGTTGTGTTCTATCCCAGACAGTGACCACACCCAGGGCCCTGATGTGTCTTTTACGGCTTCTAATGGTGAGATCCTAATGGGAGGGGTTGGGACAGAGGGGACAGGACTGGGTGATAGGGATTCTCTGGGACATTTTGAGCATGAGGTGGGCTGTTGAGAATGTCACCAGTTACAGCCACTGACCTGGGTTTGTGATTATTTACTTTTTACATCGTGAAGCACCTGCCTTGTTGGGGACTGAGTGACGGAAGATGCTTCACACACACACACACACCCGCCAGCCATGTTTGTGACTTCAGGAAACTGTCAGTCTCTCTCTGCAAAGGGCATCTGAACGTGTCTGCATTTCTATCAGCATAGTGTGAGGAGGTGGGAGGCTGGCCCACCCCTGCCCCCAGGTCCCCTCCCCACACTTCCCTGTCCAGCAGAGGGGGCTGGGCCCTCCCCATCCCTGTCTGTACTTCGTGGAGCACTGAGCTACAGCTTCTTACTCCTTATTGAAATAAAATCTGGGTGTGAATTTGTATTTTCAGTTCTTGCCATGGAAGGTTGTTGGGTTAATTAGAGGAGAGGACACTAAAGTTTGAGAGGAAAAAAATGGCAGTACCAAGAACTTTGCAGAACTCGTGTGTCTGCTGTGCTGAGTCTGTTGCAGGGACAGGAGAGGCTGTGAGGACCAAGTGTGGTTAGGTCTGTGCCCAGTCGATGCTCAGTGTATCATGGGCTTTGACCTGGTCACTCCTTGGTTGGGTCACCTCTCTGCTTTTTGGTCCTTGTCCCTTTAGTACAACCATGTCACTCAGGCCTGTAAATTGTAATAAAGAACAGGTCCAGGATTGTGAACACTGATGGCATCATACAGCTGGTCAGCTGAGGCTCTGGCCTGGGTCCACCTTTCCGGCCCATCTACTGCGTCTTTATTTGTTGTTGTTTCTTTGTTCCTGTGGAGCAATATGACTGCTTTGGGTATTTTTAGGTAAGAGGAGGGGAGACAGACAGACTCCTTCATGTGCCCCAACCAGGATTCACCCAGCCATCCTATCAGGCTGATGCTCGCACCTGAGCTTGACAAGCTTGAACCAGCTGAGCTATCCTCAGCGCCCGAGGCCATGCTCAAAGCAATTGAGCCACTGGCTGTAGCTGGTGAAGAGGAAAGAGGAAGAAGCAGATGGTCGCTTCTGCGTGACCTGAGCAGGATCAAAACATCCATACCCCAGGCTGACTCTCATGCCTCTGAGCCACTAGCCAGGGCCCTGTTTTTGTTCTTGTTAGGAGTCCTGATTCTTTTCTCCTCTGAGTGTCCCCTGTCTGACAGCAGCAGAAGACAATTTGCCTGTCATTGTCCCACAAAGCCCAAGGGGTCTCTGCACACAGGAGTCCGTGGTGTCAATATATAAATTTATCAGATTTATTCTGCTCTTGCCTCCTAGGGCTTGATTATTCTTTTCGTCTTTTCCTAAATTCTCAAAGGAACCAGGTCCTGTCTCTTCCCACCCGCCCTCCCCTGCCCTGCGCTCCAGGGCTGGCTCAGTGCAGACTCCAGGACGTGTAGAGCGGGGTGCACTGTAGATTTAGGGGGAGCAGCCCGGGAAAGTGCAGGTGCATTGGGGTCAGTGTGAGGGCACCTTGTGCTGCAGCCGCCACAGGACAGCTGTGGTCTGAGGCCCCATCAATAGAGATGCGTCTCTAGCGCAGGGAGCTGCCCCACACGGACCACTCAGGAACCACGACTGGTTGTGTGCAGGCATGTGGCACTGTTGTTCATGTGGGGAACATCACTGAAGTCAGATCAGGAACACTGCTGGCCTTGGGAGCCTGTGTCGTGTGGGGAGAGACAGGTGTGTGTGAGCACAGTGTGAGGCCGGTGGCTGTGCCTGTGGTTATTCTCATTGAATTCGGGCAGACGGTAAAGGACTGTGGGTCTGGAGGACGGTGCGCCACTCCAATTTATTGGTGGGTCACAGAGACAGACAAGCCGAAAGAAGAAAGAGAAGGGAAAAGTATAAGTGAGAGGAAAACCTGCTTTCGCAGTGGAGGGGGCGGGTTCAGGAAACCACCCGCCCCCTCACTGCTGGAGCGCCATCTGCTCCCGTGGCCCCTGAGAGGACCCTGACCTCACACTAGAGCTGTCACTGCTCCCGCACCAACTGCACGGAGAGCTGGAGCCGGGAACCGTGAGCAAGTCTAACGCCATTCCCCACACGGTAACAGGGAGGTGTCTGTCAGAAGGGGAGGTGTCCTGGGAAAATAGTGGGAAGTGATCCAGAGTGTGGGCTGTGGGGAAAGGAAGGTGGCTGTTTTCTCTTTTTTTTAAGCAGAGAGAAAAAAAGAGGAAGGGAAAGAGATGAGAAGCATCAACTAGTAGTTGGTCATAGATTTTTTTCTCATACATGCTTTGACCAAGGGTCTCCAGCAGAGCCAGGGACCCCTTGCTCAAGCCAGAGACCTTGGGGTTTCAAACCAGGGACTTCAACATCCCAGGTCAACACTCTATCCACTGCACCACCTCCGGTCAGGCTAAGCTGGCTGTGTGATTTGGGGGGTCAGTGTGGGCCTCACTGGGAAGGTGACTGTTGGGCAAACAAGTGTTAGGCTTGCTAGCCTTGTCCTGTGCCTGCTTGGCGCTTGTGCTCAGGGCAGCAGATTGTGGACTGCGGACTGCCTGCCGCCATTGGGAGGGGCCTTTTTTTGGTATTGTTTGCTGGAGAAGGGGGACTCCCCGCAAATTTGGTTGTGAGTCCTGAGAGAGAGAGAGAGAAGCACTTTGCCCTGCCTGCTTGTTCCCCAGCCCAGAGACATGGGATCAAGCCAGTGACCTTGTATTTCAAGCCAGTAACCATGAGGTCATGTCTATGACCCCATGCTCAAGACGGTGACTCCGCAATCAGTTGGTGAGCCTGCATTGAAGGCTGGACCTCAGTGTTTCCAACCTGGGTCCTCAGCATCCCAGTCCAATGTTCTATCCACTGTGCCATCACCTGGTCAGGTGAGTTAGTTTTCTTGAATTAGTTTATTAGATCTAACAAGTGTGTGTGTGCGTATGAGATCATGTCATTGACAAAGAGACAATTTCACTTGCTTATTTCCAGTTTGAGTGTTCTTTTCTTTCTTTTTCTTGCCTGGCTGCTCTAGCTAGGACTTCCAATGCTGTGCAGAGAAGACGTGGGGAGGTGGGCACCCCTGTCTTGCTCCTGATCTCAGGGGAAACGCTTTCAGCTTTGCGCTATTATACTGATATTAGCTCTGGGTTTTCCACACAAGGCTTTTAATACAAAAAGAAACTTTCATTCCGTTCTTAGTTTATTGAATATTTTTATCATGAAGAGTGTTCAATTTTGTCACATGCTTTTTCTCTCTGCATTAATTAAGATGATCATTCATCCCCCTTCATTCAGTCAATGTGCTGAGTTTTATGGACTGATTTTCATCATCCTTGCTATCTGGAAGAAATCCAAGTAGGGCATGGTATATAATCCTTTTAATATGCGGCTATATTTGCTTTGCTATTGGAGGTTTTTGCATCAATATTCATCCAGGATATGGGTCTGTTTTCTTTCATTATAGTAAACTTGTACACTCTCCCAGAACTTAACCACTAAGGCCTACTGTTAACTGAAGTCTTATTGATAACATAAACAATTAACACACCATTTATATGTGATATGATGCTATATTCTTACAATCAATTTAGCTTAATGAAAGAAAATCATAAGGAATAGAAAATACATTTACAGCAGTGATCCCCAGTGCCTGGGCCGTGGACCAGTACTGGTCCGTGGGCCATTTGGTACCGGTCTGCAGAGAAAGAATAAATAACTTACATTATTTTTGTTTTATTTATATTTAAGTCTGAACGATGTTTTATTTTTTAAAAATGACCAGATTCCCTCTGTTACATCCGTCTAACACTCACTCTTGACGCTTGTCTTGGTCACGTGATACATTTATCTGTCCCACCCTAAAGGCTGGTCTGTGAAAATATTTTCTGACATTAAACCGGTCCTTGGCCCAAAAAAAGGTTGGGGACCACTGATTTACAGGATTGCACTTCTTGATCCTGCTAGTTTGTGTCGTCTGTTTACAAGATGAAAAAACCCCACATGTAAGAAGACTGTGCAATTCAGATCCATGTTGTTCGAGGTCAACTGTCTATCTATTCAGCTGTTTAACTTCTTCATGATTTAGTCATAGAGAGCTGTATGTTTCTAGGAATTTGTCCATTTAATTTAGATTATCTAATTTGTTGGCTTACAGCTGTTTACAGTACTCATAATCCTTTTTATTTCTAAAATTAGTCATAATGTCCTCATTTTCATTTCTGATTTTTGTAAATTGAGTGTATTCTTTTTTCTGAGCTGATCTAAGGAAAGGTTTTCCGTTTTCATGTTCATTTTAAAGGATCTACTATTGGTTTAGTTAATTTTCTCTATTTTATTAAACTCTGTTCTGATATTTATTACATTTTTGCTTCTGCTAACATTTTAGTATAATTGCTCTTTCTCTAGTTTCTTAAAGTGTTAAGTTAGAAAGTTTTAAAAAGTCCGCCAATTGAATTCCTGCCGCAGTTTTGCGCCTGCGCACTGCTAGCATGGGGTGCGGATGCGTAGGGAGGTTCTTCCTCCGACATCCACCCGCTCAGTCTCCACCTCCTCAGGCCTGCGAGCCGTCGCCACAACGATGCTCACTCTCGCCATGCTATTTAAAAGTGGCATTTCTTCCTTTCCTTTGCAGTGATTAGTTTAAATTTTGTAAATTAAAATGTTCTCTATGTCTTCCATCACTCTCTAACACACTATGAAGTCATTCCCCCCCATGATGGCCTCCACAACATTGCCCACCCCACCTGCTCTTTTGTCATGTGACCTCGCCATCCCGTCTAGAGGTGGCATCTAATTCTGTCGCCTTGGGTTGATGACGAGCTCCGATGACGAGAACACGAGGAAGGTGACATTGCTTGAGTTTTGAGGTTCTGACATAAGAGGCCCTGTGGTTTCTGACTTGTGCACTTGGAACCCGCCCTTCCGGAACCAGGTGCCCTGCTGGGAGCAGCCACGCCCAGCAGAGAACCAGGGGGAGGTGCCCGAGGCCACCGGGTGAACAGCCCCAGGGAGCCCCCAGCTGACAGTGAGCACCAGCTGCAGCCCCGACAGGGAGCCTCTCGAATGTTCTGGACCAGTCGGGCCTCCAGTGACTGCAGCCCAGCCCGTGTCACACGGAGCAGAAGAGCTGCCGGCTGAGCCCCGTCAGCCCGCAGCACAGGAGAGAATACAGAGGTTGTTTACTGTGGGATTGTTTGTTACCCAGGACAGATAACAGGAACACAGACCATATAATTCACCACTATTAGTGTGTTCTCATTACTGTGTGTCCCCCTGTCAGCCTGTGAGCATCAGGAGAGCGGGGTTTTGTCTGTTTTCACTAAGTGATCCCCAGCCGGACGTGAAGCCTGGCACAGAGGCGCTCACTGAGTGTTGGTGGAATGAATGAATGAATAAATGTTGTGACCAGACTTTCTTAACACTGGGCCTGGGTCTGGGAAGAGGAGACCTGCTGGTGTGTGGTGTGTGTCCTGTATGATGTGTGCACACGTGTGCATGTGTCCGCATGTGTCCTGTGTGAGTCTAGTGTCTCCCTACTGCTCTTGGTCCCCTGAGCTAGCAGCCAGGACTCTGCACAGTGCCTGCTGCCCTCACACCCGAGCCATGTGGGCACCGCAGACAGGCAGGGCCTGACCACCAGCTGCCTGTGACGTGTCCTGGGCCGGGAAGGGGCTCTGGCTATCTTGCAGGTCATGTCCCTCAGCAGCAGGTCTGGAGGGTGTAGGCAGCTGTCCCCAGGCTGGAAAGCATCAAATCTCTGGGTTAGACATCGGGGTAGAGATGAGACATGGAGCTGGGGTGGCACACAGGGGACTGACGTGGTCTAGACTGAGGATCCTGGCACTTAGGTCACCTGAGAGAAAGAGACAGGATACCTGGGACCTGTGTTAAGACAGCTGCAGGGGGGCTGGGACACCCCAGATCCTGGAACAAGGATTGTCAGTTGTCTGTGTCCTGGCTTACTGTCAGTGTCCTCCTAGCCATGACCGTGTCCAGCTCACGGGGACAGTGTCAGCCCCGCGGGAGTGGACAGAAGTAGATGAGGAAGGGACAGGCACATACCTGAGCTCATCTGGCCTGGCTTCAGACCACACATGAGGTTTCCCAGAGTGGGACCTTGGGAACCCCAGGAATCAGGACCAGGCTGGTCCCCAGGTGGGGCACAGGCACCTGTCCTTGGTTCTGTGGCCAGTACCCAGAGATCACTGTCCAAACACAGCCCCACACGTGTCCCCATGGCCTGCCCTCCCCATCACCGTCTTCCCTGGCGTCTCCTCCTGCTGTCCTCTCTGCCTTCACCTCCTGATGCTACTCTCCTCTGTCTCCATTTCCCCGGGGGCCTCCTGTCCTTCCCGACCTGATGCCCCAGGGCTCCTCCCTCAGATCCCAGGGTTAGAGACTCACTGGGCTGATTCCCAGGCGCAGGGATCTCGAGCACCAGAGGCAGCAGCAGGCATAAGCGACAGGCAGGTGGGGCCCCATCCAGGGAAGTGACAGCCCGTGTGCATTGCAGAACCTCGGATGTTTCTGAAGCTCTTTGAGGACCTGGGAACCGGTTGTTATGGCCTAGAGCAGAGGTCGGGAACCTATGGCTCACGAGCCAGATGTGGCTCTTTTGATGGCTGCATCTGGTTCACAGACAAATCTTTAATAAAAAAATAATAACATTAAAAATATAAAACATTCTCATGTGTTACAATCCATTCATTTCCTACCATTCATGTTCATGGTTGCGGGTGGCTAGAGCCAATCACAGCTGTCCTCCGGGACAACACCAAATTTTTATTGGATAATGCCTAATGTACACAGGTCATTGTGAGGTCAGGAAGTAAAATTCCCTCCTTTTAATCACGTAGCTAGCTAATTGCAGAAACTCTTTTTTTTTTTTTTTTTTTTCATTTTTCTGAAGCTGGAAACGGAGAGACAGTCAGACAGACTCCCGCATGCGCCCGACCGGGACCCACCCGGCACGCCCACCAGGGGCGACGCTCTGCCCACCAGGGGGCAATGCTCTGCCCATCCTGGGCGTCGCCATGTTGCGACCAGAGCCACTCTAGCGCCTGAGGCAGAGGCCACAGAGCCATCCTCAGCGCCCGGGCCATCTTTGCTCGAATGGAGCCTTGGCTGCGGGAGGGGAAGAGAGAGACAGAGAGGAAAGCGCAGCGGAGGGGTGGAGAAGCAAATGGGCGCTTCTCCTGTGTGCCCTGGCCGGGAATCGAACCCGGGTCCTCCGCACGCTAGGCCGACGCTCTACCGCTGAGCCAACCGGCCAGGGCGCAGAAACTCTTTTGACGAAGAAGATGGCTAAAAGAAAATAGATGAGGAGTATCGTACTTTTCAGCAGGAATGGACAGCGGAATTCGCCTTTGTGGAGAGAGCAGGTTCTGCAGTGTGTCTAATATGAATGATAAAATTGCATCGATGAATTGGTCAAATATAAAGTGGCACTTTGACACACGCCATACTACATTTGCATCAAAATATCCCGCGGGGGACAGCAGGAAGAAAGCATGTCAAGAGCTACTGTGCAGAATGCAAGCTAGTCAGCAGCAACTCCATGTTTGGACCCAACAAGGTGACTTGAATTCGCTAGCTTTGCTGGTGCTTTAGCAATTGTGAGAAATGGAAAGCCATTCACAGATGGGGCGTGTGCCGAAACATTCATGCTTGATGTTGCCAAAGAACTTTTTGACGACTTTTTGGATAAAGACAAGTTAATCAAACGAATAAAAGACATGCCTCTGTCGGCAAGAACTGTTCACAATCGTACCATCATAATGGCAAATCAAATTGAGGCAACACAAGTGAAGGACATAAATGCAGCACCATTCTTTTCTCTCACTTTGGATGAGTCAACAGACGTAAGCCATTTATCCCAGTTCAGCGTGATTGCAAGGTATGCTGTCGGTGACACACTGTGTGAGGAAAGTCTTGCTGTTTTGCCTATGAAAGAGACAATAAGAGGGGAGGATTTATTCAAGTCTTTCATTGAGTTCTCTAAAGAAAAAAGTCTACCGATGGATAAACTTATTTTGGTGTGTACTGATGGTGCTCTGTGCATGGTGGGGAAAAACAGAGGATTCATAGTGCTTCTTCGTGGACAGGAAAAGAGACCCATCCTAAGTTTTCACTGGATCCTACATCAGGAGGCGCTTTGTGCTCAGATGCGTGGCGAGCAGCTTGGTGAGGTGATGTCGCTGGTCATTTGGGTGGTCAACTTTATTGTAGCCCGAGCTTTAAATGATCGCCAGTTTAAAACACTGCTGGATGAAGTTGGGAATAATTATCCTGGTCTGCTTCTGCACAGCAGTGTGCGTTGGTTGTCAAGAGGGAAGGTGCTCAGCCGTTTCGTGGCTTGTCTGAGTGAAATTTGTACTTTTCTTGAAATGAAAAACATCGAGCATCCTGAATTAGCTAACACTGAGTGGCTCCTGAAGTTCTACTATCTCATGGACATGACTGAACATCTGAACCAGCTCAACATGAAAATGCAAGGCATTGGAAATACAGTCTTACCCCTTCAACAAGCAGTGTTTGCATTTGAAAACAAGCTAGAACTCTTCATCACCAACGTTGAAACAGGTCGTTTACTACACTTTGAAAAACTGGGAGAGTTTAAAGATGCATGCACAGCAAGTGACCCTGCTCAACATCTTGATCTCCAGCAGCTAGTGGGCTTCACATCTAATCTCCTGCAGTCATTCAAAGTGTGCTTTGGAGAATTTCGTGAGCACACTCGTCTTTTTAAGTTCATCACCCATCCACACGAGTGTACAGTGGACAGAGCCGACCTGAGTTACACCCCTGGTGTCTCCGTCAGAGATTTTAAGCTACAAGCTGCTGACCTGAAGGCCTCAGACATGTGGGTGAATAAGTTCAAGTCACTGAATGAAGATTAGGAAAGACTTGCACGACAGCAAACAGAGTGGCAAGCAAACACAAGTGGGGAGAAATGAAAAAACTTCAACCTGTGGACCAGCTGAGTGTCAAAACTTGGAATGCCCTTCCCGTCACATACCACACACTGCAGTGTGTGAGTATTGCTGTACTGACAATGTTTGGCTCTACGTATGCATGTGAGCAGTCTTTCTCACATCTAAAGGATGTTAAGACCAACCTACGATCACGCTTAATAAATGGAAGTCTCAATGCCTGCATGAAGCTTAACCTCACCCCATATCAACCAGACTACAAAGCCATCAACAAAACCATGCAGCACCAGAAGTCATATTAATGGTAAGAAGTACTTTATTCATCATTGTTTAGCAACAGCATAACAATGTTATTAAAAAGAATTCAGAGACTTATTGTACTTTAAAAGTGTTGGTCTTACATAAAATGCACACATTTACTTGTATTTAGTGTTAAACATATTGTACGGCTCTCACGTAATTACATTTTAAAATATGTGGCTTTCATGGCTCTCTCAGCCAAAAGGATTCCCGACCCCTGCTGTACACATCCTTGTGGATTTCCTCATGTCCTTCAAATCTTTCCTCAATGTCACCTTTCCAGGGAGGCCCACACTGACCACACAAACACAACAACCATCTTTATCCTGAATAGTGCTGGCTCAGTGGATAGTGTTGACCTGTACACTGAGGTCCCAGGTTTAAAACCCAAAGCTTGCCACCTTGAGGATGGGATCCAGACATGATCCTAGAGTCACTAGCTTGAGCCCAAAATTGTTTCTTGAAGCTCAAGGTCACTGGCTTGAGCAAGAGGGTCACTGGTTTGGCTGGAGTTCCCAGATGCACATATAGATGCAATCAATGAAAAACTAAAAGTATCACGGCTCTGAGTTGATGCTTCTCATCTCTCTCTCTTCTCTCTCTCTCTCTCTCTTCTTGCTAAAATAAAATAAAATAACAGCCATCTTCCTGTCCCCACAGCCCACACTCAGGACCACCTTCCCCACTGCGTTTTCCCAGGACACCTCCCCCTTCTGACACAGACACCTACCTGTTCACTGCGCTCATACACACCTGTCTCTCCCCACACGACACATGCTCCCAAGGCCATCAGGGTTCCCGATCTGACTTCAGTGATGTCCCCACGTGAACAACAGTGCCACACGTCTGCACACACCCAGTCGTGGTTCCTGAGTGGTCCGTGTGGGGCAGCTCCCTGCGCTAGAGACGTGTCTCTATTGATGGGGCCTCAGACCACAGCTGTCCTGTGGCGGCTGCAGCACAAGGTGCCCTCACACTGACCGCAATGCACCTGCACTTTCCCGGACTGCTCCCCCTAAATCTACAGTGGACCCCGCTCAGCTCATCCCTGAGTCTGCACAGGAGTCAGACACATCCACACCCGGAGTTTTATTTCAATTATGGAGTGAGACGCTGCAGCTCAGTGCTCCACAAAATACAGACAGGGATGCGGAGGGCCCAGCGCCTTCTGCTGGACAGGGAAGTGTGCGGAGGGGACCTGGGGGCAGGGGGGGGGGGGCAGCCTCCCACCTCCTCACACTATGCTGATAGGAATGCAGACACGTTCAGATGCCTTTGCAGAAAGAGAAGTGAAATGTTTCTGAAGTCACAAATGAGGTTGGCGAGTATGTGTGTGTGAAACATCTTCCGTCACTCAGTTCCCGACAAGGCAGCTGTCTCTCGCTGTAGAAGGAAATAATCACAAACAAATTCAGGTCAGTGCCTGTAACTGGTGACATTCTCAATAGTTCACCTCATGCTCAAAATGTCACAGGGAATCCCCATCACCCAGTCCTGTCCCCTCTGCCCCAATCCCTCCCCACATCAGGGTCTCACCTTTAGAAGCCGTGAGAGACACATCAGAGCCCTGGGCACTGTCACTGCCTGGGGTAGAACACAACAGGACGTGGTCAGAGCCCCCACAGGAGACTAAAGGTGGAACTATGGAGAGTGGGGTCCCCCATGGCTCCCGTCTGCACTGTCACAGGGTCTCAGGGGTCACCCCTCCATACTCACTGGCAGCCTGAGGGTAGCACCCTCCTCTCCCACCTGCAAGAAGAAAACATCCTGTGAGAGACCAGGGAGGAGGCAGGGCCATGAGGTAGTGAAGACACTTCTAGTCCTGGACCCCAGAGAAGTTTCCAGAACTGTGAGTACAGACCCAGGGCAGGATCAGGAAAGGAAACCTGAGGAAAGTACATGTGTGGGGACTGGACCACCCATCCTTCTGAAGGTCTGTCCTCAGCAGGACCCTCTCCTCTGACCTGTGACTGTTGGGAACCAGGTCCCCATCACCAGACTCATCAAGGTGATAAATCTGTCCCTCATGTTCACACGTGCCTCACTAAAGAGTCAGTGTTAGCAAACAGCCTCAGACTGAGCAAGCACACGTGTGGGGACAGTACTTCCCATTAATGAAGCGAACACACTTCTTTCTGGGCTTGAAACCCCCTGTGGGACAAGAAACTCAGACCCCACCCTTCCCTACCTGAGCGCCTCCTCCTCCACATCACAACCCCCACCACAGCTCCAGTGACCACAGCTCCAAGGAGGACCAGGACAGCAACGGTGACCACAGTGGGGATGGTGGCCTGAGGAGGCTCTGGGAAGGGAAGGGAAGGTGAGGGCCCTAACCCCCAGGCCGCAGCCCCGACCCTGCTGAAGTCCTCCAGAGGCCCCTGCTCCCTGAGAAGAGGCTCTGTGCCCACGTCCCCTCCTCACCCCATCTCAGGGTCAGGGGCTCGGGCAGCCCCTCATGCTGCACATGGCACGTGTAGCTCTGCTCCTCTCCAGGGGGCACCACCACGGCCGCCCACTTCTGGAAGCTCCCATCCCCCGCAGGCCTGGTCTCCACAAGCTCCATGTCCTAGGTCAGGTCCTGCCCGTCACGCTGCCAGGTCAGGGTGATCTCCGCAAGGTAGAAGCCCAGGGCCCAGCACCTCAGGGTGACCTCATGGTCGGAGAGGGGGTGGTGGGTCTTTGGAGGGTCTGAGACAGACAAGAAAATTCTGAAACTTTGAATCCGCTATGCAAAGTATAATGGGCCGCTCCAGCAGCACTCCTGTGACCATCCTGAGAGTGGACAGGACAGCTGGGGTGGGGGAGGGAGCACAAAACCCAGACTCCAGCTGGATAGAGGCCACTGGGATGATCTCCAAGTTGTTGTTGTTTTGTTTTTTTCTTTAAGTGAGAAGACAGGAGGCAGAGAGACAGATCCTATATATGAAGCCCCCAAACCAGGGCAAGCCCCCTACAGGGCCATTCACTGCTGCCCACCTGTGAATTTTGCTCGGCAACAAAGCTATTTTTAGTGCCTAAGGCAGAGGCCACAAGCTATCCTCATTGCCTGAACAGTGCGTGTTGTCCACGTAGTCCAGGGCTCCGCTGTCAGGCCGGGACACAGCAGTGTAGACATATCTCAGGCAGTGGGGAGCTGGGGACGGGGAGGGGCTGAGATTCATGACCCTCCTCCCTGTGTGGGTCCTGGTCCCCGGTTGAGGAACAGGAGGGTAGAGGTCTCGGAGACAGAAAAGAGGCGGGACAGAGCAGGGGCAGAGTCAGGACCAGGAGACCTCGAGGTGGGAGTTGAGCCAGGATCTGAGGTCAAGACGGGGTGATGGACACGAGCTCCCCAGGGTCCTGCGCCCCCTGCCGAGTCCCCTCGCTCCTCCCCGCAGAGGCCGTTCCCTCCCGACCCGCACTCACCCGCCCAGGTCGGGGTCAGGACCAGTGTCCCCGAGAGCAGCAGGAGGAGGGTTGAAGATTCCATAACCCCATTCTCAGGATCTGAGGAGACTCCAAGTAGGGTGGATCCATGGAGACCGTATAACCAGGACGGCGGTGTCCCCATTGGCTTTTCTGGAAACCGGACACCCAGTGGGAGTGATGCCTGTGGCCACGTCATGAGTATCCGGGAAGGAGAACCCCACACACGTGAGAGGCAGAAGTAAAATCGGGGAGATGACACTCCCCAACACTGAGCTTCCCCGCCCAGACTCCACCCTCGGACAGAGACCCTGAGAGCCAGACCTGGGGACCTGGGACTGTGTCCTGACCTCTCCTCCTGCGCGGAGAGCGCTTTGTCACCCGGTCTCCCTGAGTCCTGGCCCAGGGGCTGTGTGAGGACACCAGGGAGAGACCCCCCCAGGGGGCTGTGCTATGAGCCCCAGAGCCCCCATGTGCATGTCCACACTGTGGACGGTTATGTAGACATTGAGATGTTGTTCCCAAATAAGAGATGATTTCATTTCAAAATCCGAGTTTAAAAAAACTGAAGAAAAGGGAGTGAAGGAAATGTTTCTGTTTCTCAGTTTACGTGGTGTTACCCTCAAGGGGACAGAGAGAGGGGTTACCGGGAGGGGTGGACACTCAGAGACGGCACAAGGCCCTGAGCGCTCCTCTTCTCCACGTGAGAGGCTCTGGGGGGATGACACAGAGGACCTTGGGTGACTTTGACACTTCATACTGTTAGGGAATTACAGCTATTTCCTTCAGTGTAATAATGTTGTTGGAAGAAAAAGGGTATTTTCAAGAGATGAACACCGAAATATTCAGGGGTGAGTGTCATGATGTTGGGAGGTGATTTCCAAATATAGAGCAAAAATTATAAAAGTATATTAGGTAGAGAAAATGTGGCAAAATATTAAAATTATTAAATTTAGGGTAACCGTATGTTCTTCTTTCAAACTTTAGACACCTTTGAAGCTTTTCATACTAATTTTGAGAAAAATTTTAAGATAATAATAATGTATAATGACTTGGGAAACATTCAAACAACATGATGTTGAATGAAAATTAGGCTCTAGCCGAGGCCAAATAGCTCGGTTAATTAGAACAACATCTGAAAGCGCAGAAGTTGCTGGTTCGATCCCCCGTCAGGGCAACAAGGAATAAACGTTCCTCGCACTGCCTTTCGCTGAAATCAATGAAATTAACACTTTTCAAAAAATGTAACATTCTAAGGTAGTTCAGTTTATGGCAGATACCGATGCAAATAAGAGAACTGAAGTGCTCGGCATCCGTGATGTGTGTGGACTTTGAAATTTAGAGAGATTGGTTAGGAGTGAGAAGGCAACTTTTTTTTTTTTTTTTAAATCTACAGATGCCCCTGAAGGAGGGAACAGACACAAACGAAGCAGCTGTAAATCAGCTGTTGGCAACTTTCCACCTAAACTGCCATCAGCCGGCGACACTGGATGACAGTAACTCGACCAGGAAATTTGGTGTGAGGTCCCTAAGCTCCGCTGGGGCCTCAGAGAGCAGGTGCTCGCCAGCAGTTTTATTTATTTATTTAAAGGAGGGAGGAGCAGGAAGCATCAACTCCCACATGTGCCTTAACCAGGCAAGCTCTGGGGTTTTTTTTTTTTGGTTTTTTTTTTCGATTCACTATGTAAAATTCATTTTATTTTTTTATAAAAAATGTATAACACCGGCACCTACTCTTAAATCAGTTAATTTATGAAACCATTTTGTTTTGTAGAATACATATTGGCATCGAAACAGTTTAAAGAAATGTAATGGCTATCTACAAAAAATTAGTTTTGAACTTTTGTATTTCCCCCATACTTTGAGTCTGCACACAGAAAATAATCTGGGGTTTTTTTGAACCAGCGACCTCAGCGTTTCCAGGTTGACGCTCTATCCACTTTGCCACCAGAGGTCAGACTTCCAGCAGTATTTTGAGGAACTGCCTGTAAAAGTCCCAGTTGTGAGGAGAAACTGCCGCGAACCAGCGCGGCTCCTAATAATGGTGCGGAATTAAGGACCAGGAGGACTCTTCAACATGCCTGGCAGTATCCCAGTGCCTCATAGCCCCAGTTCGCTTTATTACATAGACATATGCAAATCAAGGACCCTGATACAAAGTTGCACATCAAAGGCTAAGACAGGAACTCTCCCAAGGCAAAAACGGATACATTAGTGAAATCTACCAACATCCAGAAACAAACAGAGTCAGAGGAAGGGCATGTATATTGCTTCCAGCAACCCAAGGAAGCAAGTGGAGTGGGTGCAAATACTCAGCATCAAAGCCAAATATGGAGGTGGAGGGGGGAGAACTTAGCCTTTTGCTAAGCCTCAAATGTACAATGGCCCCTTGCCATTAACAGTCCACAACATATCCCCGTTTT